>NC_139345.1:104841425-105016425 GCF_055883805.1 Amblyomma maculatum | reverse complement strand
CCCACAATCAATACACATTGAGTGGGTCCCACGGGACCTGCTGCCTTCCCAAAGTCAAGCTGATTTTGCAACCCGCCTCGTGAACCAAGACGCATCAATCCCACGGCTTCTCGAAGTCGACGACGCTACCCTCCTTTTGTCAAGAAAGGAGCACCTCCGGCGCCGCACACGTGCACTTATCCCTCCGTGTGCGATATCCCTTCCCCGCGGTCTCACCCGTGCAGAGGAGGTTGCGCTTAGGAGGATCCGGGTCGGTGTTGCCCTTACACCAGCTGTAACTAGGACGTGGTCATACTTCCAACACTTATACCCTCGCCCAGGATGCCCGATCTGTAACAACGAAGATGTCGAGGTCGACATCCAGCATTTGCTGTGGGACTGCCCAGCACTCAAGCCAACACGAATCCGGCACCTGAGCTTAGCTGGCCTTTCAGCAACCAATCCTGCCTCATACGTCACTTGGACGCAGGGACCTCATCATCGCTCACTTCTGGACTTCATAAAATCAGCCAACCTTTTTCATTCATTTAATCATTTATTCATCCTTCATATCATAACCTACTGATGCCCTGAGACAATAAATATCGACTAAAAAAAAAGAAAAAAAAAGGTACATTCGAGAAACCCGCGCTCTATAGTTCCAGCGCAGTCACTAATGGCGCCTGTCCCGTCTACACTGCGAAGCGCGCCGCTGCTCGCTGCTCAAGCCAATTCGGACAGCGATCACGTGACTTTGATTGATGCCGCTGAGAACGTTGCTTATATATTGCAGGGTTTTCGAAAGCGCATGCCTTTTGGTACGGGATAGGCAAAATATTTTGGGCCACAGCGCCGAGAAAAACATCGTTTTCATTTGCGGCTGGCTAAGCGTATATTATAGTCGAAACCAGGATCCTAACTGTAACTTTTAAAATGTCATTAATTATCAAAAATTAGTTAACTAACTCACCGGTTAGTAGACTTTTTATGTTGCAATGATCAACAACGGTATAATGGTGCTCCAGAAGCCCCTTTTCCTTGAAACATATTGTATAATATTGCGTGTTATCCAAAAGATTTTGCGAATCCAAGGTTGGGTTGAAGAAAATGAATCTATTTGCCGTACGGAGCCGGAAGAACGTGAGTGAGTGAGTGAGTGAGTGAGTGAGTGAGTGAGTGAGTGAGTGAGTGAGTGAGTGAGTGAGTGAGTGAGTGAGTGAGTGAGTGAGTGAGTGAGTGAGTGAGTGAGTGAGTGAGTGAGTGAGTGAGTGAGTGAGTGAGTGAGTGAGTGAGTGAGTGCAATGGGTAACTGTGGCCGAGTCGGTCAGGCTCACGAAGTAAGAGGCTGGAGAGCAAGGCAATGGAAAGGAGAGGAAGGGTGGAGAGTAGTAAGCAAACGGACAGTGCGAGTGGTGGTGGTGAAAAACTTTATTTGGGGGCAAAATACTTGTTACAAGTCCTGGGCTGGCTCCTGATCACGGGTGGTGGCCGGCAGGCCGTGCCTGACGGCGACTGCTTCAGCCCAGTCGACCAGTCTCCTTTGTGAAGCCGGTTCTGAGCTGGAGACCGCGATTTCCCAAGCATCGTTGTCCGTAAGGCCCCATTCGGCCTGTGGTTGAAACTCTAGGCATCTGAACATATTATGTTCGAATGTAGCTCTCGGAGCCTCGCAGAGGGAACATTCGGATTGATGAGTAGAGGGGGAGAAGAGTGCCAGCAGTGCTGGGGAGGGAAAGGTGTGGGCTTGAAGGTGTGTCCATGTTATTTGTTGGGGTTTAGATAAGGAGGGGTGTGAGGGAGGGTAGTGAAGTGTCACAAGCTGCCTCACATATAGCGGAAGTTACGGGATCTCCTGCCTCACATATCAACGTTACATTAGAACGGAACTTACGAGATCTCCCTGCTCCTCCTAGCATGCTTCGACATGAATCTCGGGGCAGCGATCGGCAAGCGCGCGTCCCTGACGATGGGCTGCAACGCAAGCAGCCGAGAATATTAAAATGCAGACCGCAGCACGCCCGCGGCAGTGCGCTCTGGGAGGATCAGTCTTCCGGACCTCTCTCGCGACCACTCGCTCTGGGAAAGCGCCTTGTTTTTCACCGAGCCCGCAATCAACTCATTGTTTCTCCGCTTGTACGGCGGCCGCTACCGATCAACTCTGCGACTTTGACGCCTCATCTAACAAGAAATCCATGAGAATTCTTTTTGCCACAGAGTATCGGTTAATTGAATATTGTTTTCGCATTTGTTTACTCCTTGATCTGACTTGGTATTTTACGTTGCAGTGTGTTTTCTGTGTCACTCTTGCCCCTGCTTATTATATCTGGAATACTTGCTTTGTTATCTTTATAGTATTCTTTTACCACAATGTTTTGTGCGTTGTGTTTTCCCTCTTGTCATTTACCGAGTCGTCTTTTATCCCTATCGCGTCGTTGCGTTTTTTTTTTTTTGTTCTATTCTTATGAAGTGTAATTTGGACTACTAGCTATAAATATCCCATTGTTTGCAAAATAAAAAGGTGACTTTCTTGGACTTATTCCTCAATAGCACACTGACAAACGTACTTCACGGGTTGACCGGCCTGAAATTTAACTGTTATCTCAAGACTCATAGAGGGACGAATGGTAACCGTAAAGGGAATCCCGCGCCTCTGTTGACCGTAAGGCGGGGGTTTGTGGCAGCGAGCAAGGAATTGGCTTCAAAATAAGTCCCCCAGTGATAGGGGATAGGATGAACGAATAAGTCATTTAGTGAAGGAGGAAGACTGAGTAAATGAGCAGCGGGAGCGCACAGGCCAAGAGTGGTTAGAGAAATGAACATTTCGCTTCAAAGTTTCGGCCTAAACACTGGTCTTTTTATACGGCATGCAAACCTCCTCTCAATTGGAATTCCACGTGACGAAAAAGTTGTTTTAAGCGCGACTTCTCTCTGCTCTGAATATAGTCGAGTTATTATAGGGCACAAGAAAAAAAAAGAAAATATAGCAATGTATCTTATTTTAACACGTCGTCATTGTGAGCTGTCGCTGCAAGAGAAATCACTGCAAGAGCTGCGCGGAAAGGTGCAGTATAAGCGCTCACCCTGAGAGATGAAAAAACGTTGGAGAACACTGCGATCACCAGCATTAAAGAAATGAGAAAGAATTGACGGCTCCTCCCCATTTGTCACCGCTCTTTTCTCCTCTTTGTTTTTCTTTGACGTTTTCTTTTTTTTTGTAGGGAAATCTGAAGACGCGCTGGCTGACGACATATACTGCCCGTACATACTGTAACGTATCACGTGCGTGCAAATCACACAACGAGGCATGTTAAAACGCGCACTCGTCGACAGGAAGGCAACGACTGACGCAATCCGAACTGAAGCGAAGGCGATGCGCATGCTCCCACCTCTTCATGACATCACGTTGCGCTAGGATAAGCCATGACGTCACCGGCAGCGGCGATTTTCTCTATCGCGCTGCCATCCTCTCCCATGACGTCACGCGTTGCCAGTGGGCGCCATGGTGTCCCCGGCGGCGTCCTCATGGCAACCGCGTCGATGCGACACCTCCAACGAGCGCACCCCTTTTTTGAAATTTTTCGACAAATGCTCTCTTAATCATTCTTTTGCATTAATGCGTGTTAATTAAGTACTTTTTAATCCGTTCGAACAATTTATTTGTATTATTTGTGCTTCTTTTGCCAAAAAAATCGACGACTTCCGCCCTGTTGTGACGTCACTATCAGTTGTGCACGTCCTGTGCTATATCGACGTCAGCACTATTTCGACGTTTCATCGACTTTTTGCCTCTAACTAATTAACCAATCATTCCACATAGATTAAATTTGGCATTTAGCAAGATTTTTCATCCCTTACGTAATGCATTAATCCTTTTTCTCCTAACTCTTCACTAAACGGCGCAAACGTGCCGAAAACGTTTGCGCTTCCCTGAGGGCACTGAAGACATCGATAGTGTCCGACTGCATGCTCCCCATCGCAGGCACACCTCGACAGCTTATACAGCTTATCAAGCGACAGCTTATACAGCTCGTTCGGTCAAAAAGGAGTTGGCGCATTGTGCATACTATAGTCGGCACCACGTATGGGAAATAATCGGGACTCCGCAGAAAAAAATCGTATCACGGTGATTTGTCATTCTAGTGACTGATGATTGATAGGTGTGTAATAGGCGATGACGAGTTAATGAAATTATTGTAATTCATTCATTATTTGATACGCGAAAAAATTTAACAAAAGAAAAAAAGGGGTTCAAAGGTGTTAAGCTGTTCGGAATGAAAAGCGTATATGCTTGATGATGCTATACGAAGTTTTAGAGTGTACAGTTGATCAAACAATCGAAATAATTGTAAACATAAAAAGCATTCAAGGATATAAGCAGCCTCGCAATGTTAAGCCAATGTATGCTGATAAGCATCGGTATATAAAAATTAAAGACAGAAAAGTTGAAATAAGATTAAAACTAAAACTAAAACACATAAATTTATTTGAAAAGCGAAAAACCGTCGTCCGTGTGTGTGAACCGATATTTCGTCATAATCTCAGCTGCGGAGCTTATGTTCCCACTATTTTTTTTTATGCGAGCGGTGAATAGTGACGCAAGGTGGGGCGATATGCAAATGTTTAACGAAACAAAAAAAGCATTTGTGAGCCGCTTTGCTAGCGCTAACTTTTAGTATTTCGACCCCTCATTATACAACCACTCATGAATCGTTGTCGAATGAGGAGCACAAATGCCCTGCGCACTTCAACTATCTGTTGTGCCATAATTACGCATCAATCAAGACTCAATTAAGGCATCAATCAAGCCACTCCAATGCCTTGTTGCTAAGACTGCTAAATGAAAATATCTCAGCCTTTTATAAACAAAGATAACTCTCGTCCCCTTCTCTCGCTACCATCGGGGGTTAAAAAAGTTAGCCGGGTTTTAGGTCCGCTGAAGCCGATTAAGAAGCTTGAACGCATTGGCAAGGTTTGACATGGTTTTATTCGGGGCCTAGTATTGGGAGAGTGATAAAGAATTTGGAAGTGGTAAACGGCATACGATTGCAGATACACGTGTCATTGGTTCAAATCCCTATACATTGCTAAATGGAGAACTGAGCGAAAGACGATTGCGTCACAGTTTTGACACGAAAAATGAGGGACGATAGAAGGGTAAATCTGGCGTCACATGCAAGGAAGGGCCTTTAGAAATTCAGTATGGAGCAAATGATGGATGAAGCGCCAGAGACGATAGAGGGTGAATGGGCTGTGCCATAGAGGGTATTCGCTGTGCATGCCGTCGTCACACTCGCCACTTCCTCGGCACGGCAACGGCTGACGCCACAGTTACTATGGTAACCAGCAAGGCACATGCAGTATTTTCGCTCGGCTCTGATGACTGTGCGGGTGCCTTCGCACTAGAATGGCGTGGATATACAATTACACGTTTTAAGAGCAAACACTGTTTCAGTGAACCTTTCAGCAAAACTATTCATTCTGGCGGGAGAGAAAAACGCACACTGCCGCTCCGTGCGGTGACGGGTCATATAGTAGTGACAAAGCCCGCAGAGCTACAGGTAACTGCATGCCAGACGTCACACAAACAGTCGATACGACGAGGAGATGTATATGGCACAACGCATGCACACATGACAAACGCACGCACGCGAAAGCCTTCCGCTTTGACGCCTCCTGACGGGCGCGCAATCGCTAGAAAGGAGCGCTCCCAAAAGCCGTCCCGTGTCCGGCACGCGCTTGTGTTTGTAGAAATAAAATGAAGGTGGGGACGAGGCCTTCTCACAAAAACGCCCCCTCTGTACAGAGACCACAGATGTCTAGATAGAAGCCGACGGGGCGGTAGGCGTCCACCGACGCTCTCCTGCCGCCGCTGCAGCCACCGCATCGCTCGTGTATAATTTCGCGGTGACGGCGTTGGCGGCGGAGACGGCGGCTTTTCTCGTTCGTTCTTCTTTCAATTTTCTTTTTTGCTGCAGCAACGATCTGTTTCTTTTGTCGCGAGTGTCTCACCCAACCGCAAAAGCCTTTGTATTCGCCGCTGCAAAACGAATGCAGAAGGAACGGCCGCTTGCCTGAAGCGCGTTTAGGCGCTGCCGTGAAGCGGTAGGGAAAAATCCAAGTGCTATTGCTCCTCACTGTATACGCTGTACACATAGCGAGCGACAGACACGCGCGGTCTGAAGAATAAACCCCCGGGAACAACGACTCACAGCGGATTTTTCCTTCTTTTTTTTTTTCGATGTCTTTTCATTTTGGTCTTTGTCTCACTTCCTTTTCTAAACTCCGCGCACCTTGGGAATAACCAGAGACTGCGGGGCTGCAGCGTGGGTGTGTATAAGAGAGACACAAACGAGATGTATCGCGCGATCGACTCTGTGGATGTATCTGTTTATAGAGAGAAGAATCCAACCAAAAAACGTGGCTGTTTTAGCTTTTCAGACGCGCACTCTTTTCCGGTGACCGCCGGCTTCGAGTTCGTGCATTCATGCGCTCGAGTGTTCGTGCGTTTCCTCTCGCAGTTCGATCCGGGCTTTATTCCGTTATCGCTCTACCGCCGCCGAGCTTTTTCTACTGTCACCCGTCCGTCCCCGTCCTCCCCCGCGTCATGTGGTTACTTGCGTCAAGGAAGGCATCAACAGCAGCAAGATCATAGACACCACGCGCAAGCAGGCGGACGGATTGGCGGGCAGGCGGCGCCGGCTTTTGTAGAGTGCGTCGGGCTTGGGCCTTTGTCGCCATTGAGCCGTTTCTACCGTTCGGCCGTTGTCCCGATGTGTTTTTCCGCCTCTTTCTGGCTGCGTCCCTCGCTTCATACGAATACTTCGGCTCCTTCCGGATCAGCAGGTGCCTCTCTCTCTGGGCTTCTGTGTTCGGCGCTGAAGCCGACTGGGTGGACGGCCGAGTGGTCTCTGTTTGAGGGAACTGTCTAGATTAGGCGGCCTGCGCAAGGCCTGGGTCTGTTGTGGCGATGCTCTATACTGCCCGGGATAAAGGAGGACGTCTCTTGGACGCTTTGTGGAGTGGTGCGATATTGCCTTCTCATTGCGCTCCAGTTCAATGTGGATAGACGAGGGAGGTCTGCAGGTGTCAAGAAATGCCGTGACATCTTCTCGAGAGCCCGGACTATCGAGTGGCTGGAGAAGTTTGGGAAAATCTTGTCTGTAAATGTTCCGATTTCTCTTCTTTGTTTTTCTTTAGAACTTGTCTGGAAGGATAAAGTGCTATAGCTGCAGGCTGAAGTAGGAAAGATGTGGAGATGTCCATGTGCTCAGGTTTTATAAAAGAAGAAAGTTTAGTAACGCCTTTCTCCAGGTACTGGGATTCTTTCCATAGTGAAAAGCACACAAGGACAGGCATGAAATGTTACACCGTAGTTTTTTTCAATAGTTGCTAATTATTCTTCGAAAAATAAATGCAACCATGACATATTTCTTGCTTGTTGCCATGTGCCCTTCCCACGAAAACATTTTCTGTGGTAAAATTCAAGCTTCCTCTTTCTTTCTCTCTTTCTTTATTTCTTTCTTTCCGCCATCCTTCCTTCCTTCTTGCTTGCTTGCTTGCTTGCTTGATTGATTGATTGATTGATTGATTGATTGATTGATTGATTGATTGATTGATTGATTGATTGATTGAACGCAAAAAAATCTGCCTTGGGCTTCCTTCGAAAAAAATATCCCCTCATTATATCCCCGGCCTTTTCTTGGAGGCCCACTGTATTTTATTTAGGTACAATAATTTTTGACGAACAATATTGCACCGAGGCATAAAGCGTATCGCGAATTTTAACAGCTACCTCCCCCTCTCCTGCTTCTCCGAGCCACACCATCAAAAATGTCCTTCGGCCGCCCCTGATTACGTCTTACTTTCCAGTATGGCGAAAATGCACACGATCATTGCACAGACGGTGGCGCGCAGGTATTCAACCTACGCCCCACACGTATCCACCCCACTTGTGCCACCTACGCAACAGTATCTCAACCACTCGTCATAGAGGGCGACCTCAGAGATGTGCGGCTCCAACGACAGTGCAATACGTCAGTTAGGTCCGCTGCGTTGAGTTACAAATTTCACTTGGGTTACAGAAAATTATTATTGGCAATGATAAGCCGTGCTAACTGCAAAAGGCTTCTTTCAGCATTCAGCACTACGCCTGCGCCATTCTGACTTTAACTATTGATAAGGTATAACTTTCGTATTGGCAATCTATAGCAATGTATTTAAAATAAGGTAAAATTATATTTAATGTATTATGTAGATCTACAAGCCAACGCAATGATTCATGTATCTTTAGAAACATTTGAGCCGTTAGTGATGTCTTGAAATGCTTATTCGAATTTTTTCACATTTTCTGTGTTAAACATCAGATTCAAAGCGCGAATTTAGGGAACGTTTAGTACAAAGAAATAATTCGTAGCTGTTGAAGCCTGCTTTTCTCCTTTCCGTTCACCATATATAGTGCTCCAAGAGCACGCCCGACACAGGAGAGGAAGCGTCATGTCCGCTCTTCAACAAGTGGCCTGGTTTTCGTCTGGGAAGATAAAAGGGAGGGAGGGAGGGGGGGGGGGGGGGGACTTCCGTGAAGGGGAGGTTCGTGAGATACATACAGGAAAGCTCGCATTGTGTGATCCTTCTATCCGTCTATAAGACGACGAAAGTAATAAAAGACGCGGTGTGTGTGTTTGGGGGGGGGGGGGGGGGGGGGGGAATTTACGTTTTACAGCGGACATCATTCTCTTAATTTTTTGAGGACCTTGACCACAGCATTTATTACATTATTGTATGCACTTTAGGCTTCGTAATCCCGGCATACAGTGGGCCGCCGCGTGGAACTTGCATTCACGGGGTCTATTTCGGCCTTATAGAAGATGCAGCCATCGGGAGCGAAATGTAAAATGAAGCAATTCATTCATTTCACCGGCGCAATCTGATCACTATCCGAAAGTCTAAATCTTGAGTCACTAATTACGTTCGGATGATTTTGGCCTGCAACTTAAGACTACGTGGTAACCGGGCAAATTATTTTGTTCGATCCACAGTGGACAATTACATGTCCACCGTTTCGAGCGGCAGGTGCACACTGAGAATATTTCATACAAAAGGGCACTTTTTAGGTGCATTCCAAACAAAATCGCTGAAAAAAATCTGTCCTCTGACGCAATGAGACTGCAGATTTTGCTCTTCTCTGTGCTTCTGAAAAACCACATGGGAATGCACTCCATAATCATGAAAATAAACAATCCGCTCGACATATAGGCTAAGCTGTCGCTCATCGGCCGAGTTAAAGTGAAAGGTAAGTAGCGAAAGAATCTAAATGTTCCTTCGTTCCAGCCTCTTACCTACCGGCCTCAACCCGATCAACCCAAAGAACTTTTCGTACAACGCCAAGTAAAACTAAACACAAGAATGAAAACTAAAAAGATGCCCGATATCTAACATATATTGTTACGCCCTTAGCGTCGCGACCGAGACGTTCTAGCCGGTTCAGTACGCCAGGTACACACGGCCAGCGGTGAGAATCAGTATCACAGATGCCAAAAGACAAAAGTCGTACGGGCGCGCACACTTCTTCCTCTTCCTTCTTCCCTCCTCCGTGTTCTGCTTGAGAACAAATCCGTAGCAATATGCATATATTTCCAGCATAATACTCTGCTACCATAGGCTAGTTTTGTGATCTGACTGACAGGAACTGCGAGTTAACATTCTTGGGGATTTGGCAGGCCTACTATCTGCATCTGTTTACCATACGTAAATTAAAGAATGAACTGTATTTTATTAGATTGTATTACAGTGCACCGTACTGCTATTCGTGTTTCATTGCACTGCGTGGTGATCTATTATATTGTATTTCGGAAAAGCGGTATGTCTCGAGCCATGCATGCAATTTACACTGTTCTGTGCATAAATTTCGCTCTGCCGGAGGTCACTGTAGTGTGACCATACATTACGCCATTTCCGCTGACCTCACTCTCTGACGTTGCGACCCTCCCTATATAGAGACGACCCGTGCAAAGATGTCTCAAGCTGGCCGTTTTCAGGCCACCATTCCGCAACGAAAGGGAGACACTGGTGAGAGAATCCCGCCGTAGCACAACGCAGCGTGGTACGGCCGACGATAAAAGGCGAGCGCAGCAGGAAGTCCCGATTTGACAGCTTGCTCCCGCCGCACTCCTCAAAACATTTTTTTTTTTTTCATGCGCCACTCCAGCCGTGCCGACCAGCTACCACGCTGAGAAGCGCCACGCGCACTGGAACAAAGTGGTGCGCGCCATCTCTGCGGCTTAGAGTTATACATAAGCGGAAGCGGCGGGCGTGAGCTGTCGGGTGCTTTTGCCCCAACTCCTCTCTCACAACTTTTCGCGTCACTCAATTTCATTCTTCCCGCCGAGGCATTGTCTTTTTTTATCGCTCTGCCCTTCCACTCCTTCTCCCCTATTCGTCCTCCCTTTCCATCTATTTCTCTCGCATTGTTGTGGCCGCACCAGCGAGGATGCCGAATATGCGCGGACAAGCGAAGAGAAGGGCTGTGTTGGAAAAAAGGGCATTAAAAAAGGGGATAGAGAGAGGAAGGGAAGAAGTACTGCAAAAGGCGGCGTATTAAATATCGGCCGACGGGACGCCGCGTCCGTCCAATAAATCATGCGCTTTTAATCCTGGCACGCGCCCGCGCGGCTCCGCACTCTATAAAATCCGACGCTGCACGCGAACCACGCGTGCTTCACCATTCAGAAACCGTTCGCCGCCATCATAACCGCTTTGCCCAAAAAGAAGGGAGTCGACTTCCTCCTATATGTGTAGTCGCCCGCCTGGGTGTATGCGTGGGTGCGTAGATATGTGTTTATATACTATATCCGCGTGGTCTTTTCCAGTATATGCTCTCATTTTTCCATCGATTGAAGAAGACGCAGAAAGTTTAAAATAAAAATAACTTCCATTCATGTTTTGCGCGGCGTATTGTCTCGTTTTAAGCCGGCCCATTCTTTGTGCTTTTCAGCTGGAGAAAGTAGGAATAATGTGGTTTGGAAAAGAAAGTGCATGAAAAACTTGAAAGGCGCAGAGTGCGGTGAATAGCGCTTACGCAAATAGGAAGCTCCGAAGCGATAAGAAAGAAATGTGAAATAGAAGTCAGGAACTGAGGAGTCTGAGGAAAAAGGAAGAGTGAGGGGTCCCTTATTATGTCGCATGGCATAGCGCCTTCCACAACTTGTCCCCGTTACCCTCTTAAATTCTCCTTTTTTCATCTCCCAGCGGAAATACGAGAATCTATTCCACCCGGTAATGAACACTTGCGTGTCAGATTAATATTAGAGTGGGCAGGAGGGAAGCCCTGAGATCGCGCCGTGGCTCGCGTATACGGCGCATACTTTGGCGCTTCACGCAAAGATAATTCATGACAAGCCAGCTTTCCGAGATGCAAGTTAGTGCACACGCCGAGGGAAGGAAAAGTTGCGGCAAAATATAACAAGGCGATTATGCCCAATTGACAAACCTCTAAAGAAGTGGGCTCGAATGTGAATTCTCGATGCCTGCAAAGGCTTCCTTGCGGCACGCCGTTTTCAAATGAAGCTTGATAAGGCCCTTTACCCTTCAGCATCGATGTACCTTTCGCAAAGCCTCAGTGTAAGGAAACACCGGCAGATGATAGGTCGTGGGCTTGCGTTTCAATGAAGGCGAAAAGGGAGAACGCGCCCATTATCGTAAAGTTAGCTATCCGAAGAAGAATGTCGTGTACGTCTAGGAGCTTTTTCAAGCATGCAGAATGTTGGTCTCAGCCTGGAGTTTTCCAATAAGGGCGATTATCCCGGTGGCTCGCTTGTATACGTATACCTCCGGCATGGAAACATATATAGTAATATTATTGTCGCGGAAACATATGCCGGAAAAATATTAGAGGGACGCTTAAGCTCCATCGTTAAGGGTATGACGCGATAGCGTTTCGCAAACACATGGTGTTTTTCATTTTTTTATTTTTTGCTTCTTTTTTCAGTTTGTTTACATTTCTTTTTCCCTTTTTAATTTTTTACACACCGACACTGAGCATCAGCAAACATTGGCTTTCCATTTCGAACCGTGTGACACCTTTGAATGCATTTCTGGTTTTTATTTATTTCAATTAGGTGTTAAATTACACGCTTTAGGCGTTCCTCATTAGCCTCATTAAGTATTGGCTTTTCAATCTTTGACACCTTTCAGCCTCCTTTCTAATTTATCATTTTTCAATTATTTCTGTCATCAACTGATCAATTGCACTCCTTAAATTTTTAATTATTAGTAGCCAATATTGCATTTTTATTTTATTCTGAGCTGTTTTAGACCTGTGAGCGCCTATTTTTTTTTTAATTCACTTTCCAATTATTTCAATTAGGTGATCAGTTACACACACTACATTTTCTTAATTAGCATCATCATGTATTGACTTTCCATTGCGAGTACTTTTACACCTTAGAAGCCGGCTTTATCCAATACCTAGTTTTTTCAATTAGTTCAGTGAAATCATTAATTAAGCACTCTAGATTTCATTAATTACCACAATCCAGGGCTTTTCACCTGGTCGTTTTGACTCCTTTGAACCCTATTTTTTAATTTTTTTCAAGCAATTAATTGATCAGTTACCCGCTTTAAATTTCTTCACATTAGCATCAATAAACAATGGATTCTCATTTTTTGCATTTCGAGAACTCTGAATCACCTTTGTCAATTTTTTTTTCATTTCTTCCAATCATCGATTTATTGATAAATACATTGATCTCATTAAATCGTGGTCGCCCATCTCACACCAATCAATCGTCACTAGAACCACAAATTACCATGAGCACCCGATTTTTTCCGACAAGGGGTGTCTACAACTGCAACTACTACGGCGCCGATGGCTTTTCGGCCGGACCAGCTGCATAAGCTATCGCATAACATGAAACTATATGCACCTGTCAGCGCGGTTTTTTAAAGCTGAAAATCATTTTTTTAGCATCCGAGTTATCATGAGTGGAATTGCTGCCGCAGTGATGCTGCTTTGGGAAATGCTAAGAGGACTTTTAAAAGCACTCCTGTGTACCGAGTGCATGGGCTATATGGTATTATAGTCGCAGACAGATATGATGTGTCATGCCCAAATGTAGCACCCCTGAACGCATACCGCCATTGTCACTTGTCTTTTTTTAGTCAAGCGCAGGTTAAGACGTTAACCAAGATACTTTGTTGGGCGAGTTGGTACTTATTCATTATTAATATAAACAGCGCGAACACGAAGACAAGGGACAAGAAACAAGAAAGCCACAGTATATGCGCTGACTCACAACTAAGCCTAAGCCGTTTACTCAAAGGCCCAGAAAAACAAACGTGAAGAAAACGAAACAGTCACGCGAAACAACCCCTGGGTTCACCTGCTGCATAAAAAATTACTTTAACAAATCACTTAAAAAAGACACCTCTTTGCTTGAAAGAGCAAGAGAAGTCTTGCTGACACACTTATTGTCCGTTGAAATAAAATGCGATTCCACTATCTCTCTCGTTATCTTCTCTTTGTGGCGATATAAAATCTTGACACTGTCAAACTTAGGAGTGCACTTCTTCTCCTTCATTATTTCACCTGACTGGCAATGTGATACCAGAAAAGTTTGGCCTTTCCACTTTCCAAGTTGTTACAGTGTTCCTGTAGTCTCTTATTAATACGCCGTCCGGTCTGTCCTATATAACTGGCTCCACAAGAGAGTGGAAGCCTATACAAAACACCTGTCTTGCATCCAACATATGGGTTTCTATGTTTCACCCCACATTCTTGCTTCTTCGCTTCTCTTTCCCTTTGAACAGCCGGGCAGATCCTCTTCATCTTGAGCGGGGCGGTCAGTGCGACGTCCACATTACACCTCTTGCCTACATTTTTGAGACCATGCGAAATTCTGTGCACATATGGTACCACTGCAACCTTCCTCTTCCTCTCACCCATGCTGGGCAGGGATTTCAGTCTGTGCGTTCTTTTAAGGCTCTTCAGTACCCGGCAACTGGCCTCAATAATAACTGACTCCCGATAACCGGCCTTTGCAATTCTCGTCACTTGTCTTTCAAAATTCTTGCCGATGCCGTGGTAACAAGATTTCTTCAACGCATTTAATAAGCATGTGTTTATCATCCCATTCTTCACTAATTTGGAATGTCCTGAATTGGAGCCTAGCAACAGTTTCATCGATCTCGGGTTGTATTCCCAACAAACATGTTCATCACCGAATTGAATCAAAATATCTAAATACTGTAACCGATCGTCCACTGGTTTCTCAACAGTAAATTCCAGCCCGGAACCACACTCAGTAAAAACATCCATAATGTCCTTCATTCGTTGATTGAATCCTTCACGGTCTGTTAATACTAAAAACTCGTCCATATACCTGAAGGTGGAATAATGTAAGCCCTCCAAGTTATCCTTCAGGTGTCTGTCCATGTTTTTACTGAATGTGCATGTTCCGGGCTGGAATTTACTGTTGAGAAACCAGTGGACGATCGGTTACAGTATTTAGATATTTTGATTCAATTCGGTGAGGAACATGTTTGTTGGGAATACAACCCGAGATCGATGAAACCGTTGCTAGGCTCCAATTCAGGACATTCCAAATTAGTGAAGAATGGGATGACAAACACATGTTTATTAAATGCATTGAAGAAATCTTGTTACCACGGCATGGGCAAGAGTTTTGAAAGACAAGTGACGATAATTGCAAAGGCCGATTATCGGGAGTCAGTTATTATTGAGGCCAGTTGCCGGGTACTGAAGAGCCTTAAAAGAACGCACAGACTGAAATCCCTGCCCAGCATGGGTGAGAGGAAGAGGAAGGTTGTAGTGGTACCGTATGTGCACAGGACTTCGCATGGCCTCAAAAATGTAGGCAAGAGGTATAATGTGGACGTCGCACTGACCGCCCCGCTCAAGATGAAGAGGATCTGCCCGGCTGTTCAAAGGGAAAGAGAAGCGAAGAAGCAAGAATGTGGGGTGAAACATAGAAACCCATATGTTGGATGCAAGACAGGTGTTTTGTATAGACTTCCACTCTCTTGTGGAGCCAGTTATATAGGACAGACCGGACGGTGTATTAATAAGAGACTACAGAAACAGTGTAACAACTTGGAAAGTGGAAAGGTCAAAACTTTTCTGGTATCACATTGCCAGTCATGTGAAATAATGAAGAAGGAGAAGAAGTGCACTCCTAAGTTTGACAGTGTTAAGATTTCATATCGCCACAAAGAGAAGATAACGAGAGAGATAGTGGAATCGTATTTTATTTCAACGGACAATAAGTGTGTCAGCAAGACTTCTCTTGCTCTTTCAAGCAAAGAGGTGTCTTTTGTAAGTGATTTGTTAAAGTAATTTTTTATGCAGCAGGTGAACCCAGGGGTTGTTTCACGTGACTATTTCGCTTTCTTCATGTTTGTTTTTCTTAGCCTTGGAGTAAACGGCTTAGGCTTAATTGTGAGTCAGCGCATGTACTGTGGCTTTCTTGTTTCTTGTCCCTTGTCTTCGTGTTCGCGCTGTTTATATTAATAATGATTAAGACGTTAAGTCATCACCTATAAACTGGATGCCTCATTTGCCCGCTGCCACGAAGGAGTCGCTCATCATGACTTTCACATCATTTCTAGATATATTTACAAACGGAAACACAGCAGAGGAGAGTGTCCTCCTTGTCACCGCATTCAACATAGCGCTCAGACTTTGGACACTGCGAGGTCCCTTGCTTTGCTAGACTATGCCGGCCAAAAAGTATTCACCTATAACTTAATGAAATGGAAAGTCTAACAGCTGAAGCGTTCTTAAAATTAAATTAGGCTGTTCGTACAGCCCCCGGCTTCGTGCGCCGCCAGTCGCGAAAGGTAAGAAAACTGAAGTCGGAGTCTAGCATGAAGAGCGTTCGATGAAACGTGTGATGAATCGGAACCGGGGGACCGTGGAGGGCCACTTCGAGCACTCGGGACACCTCCATCGCCCGAAGTGTGAAATTCCGAGTTCTTATGCGCGCGATTTCTTTTCGTTTTATTTCTTCACTTTGGTTGGTCCGGATTTTTTTCAGGGGCTCGCACACCTTCGGCGCGATCCATCAACCGGACAGGAACTCTGAATGACCGCAGCGAAGCCACCTCCGGTGACGATCGATGCCTGCCTCCAGGGAACTCGGCAGGTGTCGAGTAAAAATAAACAGAAAAATGAAAACGCACGGCCGCCTGACGGAAAAGTTAGCATGTACAGAAAACTGCAAGCGACTATATAGGCCTTCACATCTGCCCCAGCATAGACATTGCTTTCTACAATATTGTGTTCATAAAGATTGCGGTTAGGGGAGCGTAAATATTCGGTGTTCTTGAACACCGTACTAACTCCAGTCAAATTCGCTATGCGGATCAAATACAGCAAGTTTAAAGACGTTCTAAGCCATTATGTTCTCGAGTTTTCGGATAATTGGTCGGAAACTGCGACAAATTAGAGTAGGGAATCTGTGTAGGGGTCAAGCCCTGCGGCCATTTAAATCGGTAGAAATGTGAACAGCCGAAAGATTTTAATTCGTATTGCGAAGTTCGACAGGCGTGATTTCCAGCGAAGACCGTAGAAAAACGCGTCGCTTCCAACGCCACAACACGCGACTTTGCATGGGGAGGGTGGATTGCTGCGCCACGCAGTCCATTCATGGCGGTCATAAGTGTCACATATATATGCATGACCTCCAAGACTGGGTGACGCGGTTGGACAAGCGATAAGGTCTCTCGCGCCTTATATGGAAACACGGCAGTGGTGCCTGATTTCTGGGGATTCGCTCACCTCATATAACGGGATGTCATTGTCAGTGGCAACGGTTAATTTTTCGATACATGCGAATGTGACATGACGTATTTATGCACTTTTAATGCAGACACGTGCTGCGTCATTTTAGATCGGGGGCACAGTTGATTAAAGGAGTCGTATTAAATGAGCCACCACTACATAGCCCTTCACACCACAAGCAGTAAATTACTGTTCATAAGTATAGACTATCTCAATGATTATTCTATTCGTATGCTACTCGTATTTCATTCGCCGCTTAGCTGTATATTCTATTCCGTTAACTGCGTTTATGCCCATAATTGCGGAGACTATACGGTGTCATTTATGGGCATTGCGGCTTCCAATGCCGGCGTCCCTCAGAGAGAGCGCGAGCTTCTTCGTCTTCGCAACTTTGTGATCTTCGCATTCTGCTCTTCTCGCAATTCCAACTATCCGTCCTACAATACCCCCCCCCCCCCCCCTACCTTCTTCCCTTGTGAAAAAACTCCATCCTGGTGGATTAAAGGGAAGGCACGATGACGAAGTCGTAGTGGGGTTTCAGGAGGTCGGTGTCCACGTCCTCGGCGACGGAGGTCTGTGGAAGAGAAGTTTGTTGAAGTTCACGATAAGGACCCATGGTATCTACTAAGAAGCTTGGTCGGCTGGCCTGAACTTGAAGAGGGCACCCATAGCTACACCAATGAGTATTGACGATAACCTGGCGGCAGACATGTAGAAGCTGGGCAGTTGTTTATCTGGTGGTGCTGGTGGCGATCCGTGAGCTGACGGGCGATCTGACGGCACTCTTCGGCATAGGCAGCGACTTGAGAAATGGTGGTCATTTCCGAGGCATCGTGGCGGTATGCGAGGATAGTGTTCCATTGTACAAGAAGGTTATCGGCCGTACAGAAGAAAATAAGGGGAGAATCCGGTAGTCGTTTGCGTGGCAGAATTATAAGCATAGATTATAAATGGCAGTACATGGTCCCACTTGGAGTGAGTAGAAGATACACACATGGTCATCATGTAGCCAAGGGTCCGGTTGAAGTGCTTAACTATTTCGTTTGTTTGTGGATGGTATGAAGACGTGGTAGGGTGAAAAAGGCGCTCGTGAAGAAGGGCTTCCACAACGTCCGATAAAAATACGCTACCGCGATCACTAAGCGATTCCTGGGATGCACCGTGACACAATATGATATCCTTAAGTATGAATTCAGCGACGTCACGAGCGGTGGCAGCGGGTAGGGCAGCAATTTTTGCATATCGAGTAAGGTGGTCGATGGCAACAATGATCCATCGATTTCCTGCGGAAGAGCAGGGAAAAGGCCCATCAAGGTCAATTCCAATACGTCCGAAAGCTCGATCTGGACATGGTAGAGGCTGCAGAAGACCTGGAGGGTGTGGTGAGGGATTCTTGTGGCGCTGACTGTCGAAGCAAGCGCGAACGTACCGGCGAACAAAACGATACATGCCTCGCCAAAAAGTTTTCAGCAATCCAACATGGACGCGCTGTGAATCCTGGCGCAAATGACGGAGCGAACATGGCGAGGAATTACGAACAGTCATTTTCGGCCGTCTGGAAGATAGTTTCAGCTGTAAAGGAGGTTATCGCGGATACCAAAGTTATTGACTTGACATCGAAGTGCTGAGAAGGGAGGCACGGTTACTGATTGGCCAGAACGTCTATGATGGAGACACTCCAGAGATCCTTGCGCTACTCATACGCCAAGTTCATGGTTTCAACGGAGAAGGCAGTGAGGTCGGTAACAGAAGGTGGTTCATGATCAGATGACACAGGCGAGCGGGAGAGAGCATCTGCGTCGAAGTGCTGACAATCACAGCGATATTGGACCCGAATGTCGTAATCTTGTAAACGGAGAGCCCAGCGGGCGATGCGACTTGAAGGAATTTGAAGGGTGTTACGACCATGCATCCGCATTTGCGCGCTCTATTGTTCGCCTGTGGGCATGGATAAGTGCTGTGAATATGTGGTGATGGTCCAATGGCTCTAAGTGAGCCTGTTTCCATAAATCCTTTTTGTAAGCCTGTTTTGCTTTGTGGACACCCTGCAAATGCCAAATTGACCCTGTCAAGAGAACGTCTGGAAAAACACAAAGAAACGTCCCCCTGCGGGAAATAGCAGGAAGTGCTTTCTTTCTTTTGTTCACCCTTCCAGTCGAGAAGTGCTATCCTCCAGTGATGAATGCCTCCTATCCAAAGGAGACGACAGAGTGACATGTCCGCTGACGTGCAGGACAAGAAAGGAGCATGACGCATACGGCCATTAAATGATTTCCCGGGAATGCAGGAAAGATTTGCAATTGTCGAAAACGGACAATGCTGGGAGCGTATGCGGCGCCCACGTGCACTTGGGTTTCTGAGAAGTAAATCCACTTGCCGGAACCAGCTGCCTATCGATTCTTGGCTGAAGAATAGAAATGTACCTCCTCGCCGTTCCCAAGCTTTTCCCGCCAACAAGTGACCAGGCTCAACGAAACAATGCCGGGCCAGTCAGTGCTTCAGACCATCAGTGCAGTGATGTGTTCGATTGGATGCCGATATCTGAGGGGCGTGCCCTGGATTTGGTTGGTCAGCATCTTCAGAGAGGGGCTGGACATAGGGGGTTTTAAGGACGCTGCAGAGCACGAAATGTCGCTCTGGGCCCTGGGTAAACGGCTCATCCAGTCGCTTCTCGCTATGAACTCTTAACGCTTGCCATTTTGCTGATGTACCCTTCTTTTTCGTGTAAATAATCTTGTAAATAAGTTTCTCAAAGTGCCATTAAACATGCTTGTACATATTTCACCAACTTCGAAGATTCAATCCTACTTCAACCCCGAGTCTCTGCACGCTACCAAGTGAAGGCCGGGTCGACGTAGCCCCAGCGTCACGACAACTGGTGACCAGCGTTGGGATCTGGATCTACAAGCTACAACATCTGGTGATTAGAGGTGGGATCTGAATCTACAAGCCACAACATCTGGTGATTGGAGGTGGATCTGAAGCTACAAGCCACAACATCTTGTGATCGGAGGTGGCATCTCAAGCAACAAGCAGGCGCAACAATCGGCCAACAAGAGAGCAGCTCGGAACATCGATCGCATGTGTGGGTGAGTGCTTGGCTTTTCTTCTGATGTGGACCAGGTTCTAGAACAGGGTTAGATTTTAGAACTGGTAAAGAGAGTGTGGAAACGCCTTTAGGTTTGGTAGTTTGCACAGTTGTTTTGGAAGTAGCCGACACTCGGAGCGATCATGGACCTACAAAATCTGCAGAAACCGGACCTGTTGCTATTGTGTGAGGAATTGGGAATTGATACAAGTGGTTTGGCACGGAAACCCTTGATTTTAAAGGCAATCACTGATTTGGGAGCCGATGATGAGGACAACCCAGAGGGCTATGGAACGAAAAATGGTAGGGGTGACATTAAGAGATAGAAAGCGTGCAGAGTGGGTCAGAGAAATAACTCAAGTTAATGACATTCTAGTGGAAATTAAGAAGAAGAAATGGACATGGGCAGGACATGTAGTGCGAAGAGAGGATAACCGATGGTCGCTGAGGGTAACAAACTGGATTCCAAGGGAAGGAAAGCGTAGTAGGGGGAGGCAGAAAGTTAGGTGGGCGGATGAGATTAAGAAGTTCGCAGGGGTCAAGTGGATGCAGCTAGCACAGAACCGGGTTAAGTGGAGAAATATGGGAGAGGCCTTCGCCCTGCAGTGGGTATAATCAGGCTGATGATGATGATGATGAGGAGCTCAGTGAAGCATGGAACCTCATCGAACAAAAAAAGGAGGAACAGCTCAGACAGCAGAAAGAGCGAGAAATTGAAATTGAAAGAGAAGCAGAAAGGCTGGAGCTAGAAATTGAGCTCCGGAAATTAGAAGTAGAGTTGAGCAAGAGGTCGGGCAATTGTCCCCAGCTAGCGGTACCTCTTCTCAACAAGGAGGCAGATTTCAAGATGTCAAAGTACATGCAGCCATATGTGATATCAGGGGATATCGGTCTGTATCTAGCTAACTTTGAGCGAACCTGCGAAAAACTGTCTTTCCAGCGAGACACGTGGTCTCAGAGATTATTGACGGTTCTGCCCTGCGAGGCAGCGGAGGTTGTCGCGCGGCTAAGCAAGGAGGACGCAGACAACTACGAGAAGGTCAAGGCTTGCCTTCTGATTTTCGGAGACAGAGTTGTGCAGGCCTTAACACGTTCAAAGGCGCGAGAACTAGCTACACTGCTCATTCCAGAAAAAGCCACAGTGGAGGAAACGGCAGTTAAAACAGTGGTCGATGTGGAAGGTAGCAGGTCAGAAAACTTTGAGAGCGAGGCATCTCAAATAAGTCAACTTGAAAGTGAGCTTGATGAGACGCGGAATGAGGACGTTCTTGAGAATAACCTCTTGCCGCCAGTGTCTAGTAATCTCACGAGACTTTTAAGTGGAATCCGAGAGGACTCAGCTATGGAGCAAACCAATGATCCTAAGATACAGGAGCTTCTCAAAAGGACGGAGCAGATAGGAGAACTAAAGAAATCTCGGCTGTCCGATCTGGGCGAGATAATAACACAGTTTGAGGCCTGCTTCGTGGACAGGCCAGGCAGGACTGATTTGACTGAGCACGATATTGAGCTGACTTCAGACGTGCCAGTGCAATCAAGGTGCTACCGATTCTCTCCAAGGCAAAGAGAAATTCTGGATAGGGAAGTAACTCGCATGCTGGAATTGGGAGTAATAAAACCCTCGGAAAGCGATTATGCTTCGCCTATGATCTTAGTAGAAGCTCCAGGTAAAGACCCTAGGCCTGTGGTAGACTACCGAAAGCTAAATTCTCTCACCAGGGATCAAGTGTATCCTATTCCGAATATTGAGGAGAGAGTAGAACAGGTCAGTAGAGCGGCATATGTGACTACGCTGGACCTTACTCGAGGATACTGGCAAGTACCGCTCACTGAACGCGCCAGCAGATACGCGGCTTTCGTCACTCCGACGGGCAGCTACCAGCCAACAATGATGAGTTTCGGGCTCAAAAATGCTCCATTTTGTTTTTCCCGACTCATGGATAGGGTTTTAAAGGGGTGTGAAACATTCGCAGTGCCTTATTTAGATGACATTGCGGTTTTTTCCGACTCATGGGCGGACCATATGGTACATCTAAGAGCTGTACTGAGCCTTTTGCGTCAAGCTGGACTAACCGTAAAGGCCGAGAAATGTTGCCTGGCAAGGGCGACCGTGGACTACTTGGGTCACAATGTAGGTCAAGGTTTCAGGAAACCCAGCGAGATTAAGATTTCTGCGGTAGCAGACTACCCGCGGCCGAGCACGAAGACGGAAATTCGAGCATTCCTGGGTCTGACTGGGTACTACAATCACTACATCCCTAACTATTCAGCTTTGGCTAGCCCTCTGACCGACGCTCTCCGCAAGACAGAACCGACAAATGTAGTCTGGGACGAACAAAAGGAAGCCTCCTTCGTAAACCTGAAGGCTGTGCTGATTAGCCGTCCGGTATTGCGAGCTCCAGACTGTGACCGAGAATTCACGGTCCAGTGTGATGCCAGTGATCGAGGGCTAGGTGCTGTTCTCTGCCAGAGAGATGACGACGGTAATGAGCACCCCGTGCTCTACTTGAGCAGAAAACTGAGTTCTAGAGAGAGGGCTTATTGCGCGTCAGAGAAAGAGTGCGCTTGCATTGTATGGGCCATTCAAAAATTGCAGTGCTATCTTGGAGGGGCCAAATTCACCGTAGAGACGGACCATTGTCCCCTGGCTTGGCTGCAAACTGCGACATCGAAGAACAGTCGCCTTCTTAGGTGGAGCTTGATTTTACAGCAGTACAATTTTGAAATAAGATACAAAAAGGGGAACTTAAATGGGAATGCGGACGCGCTTAGCCGCTGTTTCTAAGCAGTCCGAGGTGTTCCGCACCATGTATCCAAATTGATAATCAGGTTTTTATTTTTTTTTCTCGTGCGCTTGTATATGTGTGACTATGTAAAGCAGCACGTTTGGTTTTCTAGGAATACGTGGGTCCTGAACGTCTTGAGAGTGGGCTTTTCTCGAACAACAATGGCAGTTTTCTTTTGACCTGGTCTCTTCAGACGGGAGCCGAGTGCTTGCTTCGACAGGTGGTTGAGTTTCAGACAGCTCGAGCAATTTGGCCTACGACAATCAAGACAACGCGACAAGCAACAGCGAGCTTCAAGCGTTCACGTGCAGGCCATTAAGTCGTCTCTTCATGCAGCAGCTGCGACTGCTGCCCTCCGAGACTCTTCTGGCGGGGGAGGAGGCTGTTACGACCATGCATCCGCATTTGCGCGCTCTATTGTTCGCCTGTGGGCATGGATAAGTGCTGTGGATATGTGGTGATGGTCCAATGGCTCTAAGTGAGCCTGTTTCCATAAATCCTTTTTGTAAGCCTGTTTTGCTTTGTGGACACCCTGCAAATGCCAAATTGACCCTGTCAAGAGAACGTCTGGAAAAACACAAAGAAACGTCCCCCTGCGGGAAATAGCAGGAAGTGCTTTCTTTCTTTTGTTCACCCTTCCAGTTGAGAAGTGCTATCCTCCAGTGATGAATGCCTCCTATCCAAAGGAGACGACAGAGTGACATGTCCGCTGACGTGCAGGACAAGAAAGGAGCATGACGCATACGGCCATTAAATGATTTCCCGGGAATGCAGGAAAGATTTGCAATTGTCGAAAACGGACAATGCTGGGAGCGTATGCGGCGCCCACGTGCACTTGGGTTTCTGAGAAGTAAATCCACTTGCCGGAACCAGCTGCCTATCGATTCTTGGCTGAAGAATAGAAATGTACCTCCTCGCCGTTCCCAAGCTTTTCCCGCCAACAAGTGACCAGGCTCAACGAAACAATGCCGGGCCAGTCAGTGCTTCAGACCATCAGTGCAGTGATGTGTTCGATTGGATGCCGATATCTGAGGGGCGTGCCCTGGATTTGGTTGGTCAGCATCTTCAGAGAGGGGCTGGACATAGGGGGTTTTAAGGACGCTGCAGAGCACGAAATGTCGCTCTGGGCCCTGGGTAAACGGCTCATCCAGTCGCTTCTCGCTATGAACTCTTAACGCTTGCCATTTTGCTGATGTACCCTTCTTTTTCGTGTAAATAATCTTGTAAATAAGTTTCTCAAAGTGCCATTAAACCTGCTTGTACATATTTCACCAACTTCGAAGATTCAATCCTACTTCAACCCCGCGTCTCTGCACGCTACCAAGTGAAGGCCGGGTCGACATAGCCTCAGCGTCACGACAAGGGACGACATGGAATGACTGTCCGTACAAGTAAGGGCGAAATTTAGTTATGGCCCAAACAATCGCCAAGCATTCCTTTTCGGTGACTGAATAGTTAATATCCGCTTTGGTAAGTGCTCGACCTGCGTAAGCAACAATGTACTTAAGGAAGCCAGATTTTCGCTGAGCGAGAACGGCACCAGTATACCTATGCCGCTCATATCCTGCAGTTCTGTGGGAGCGCAGGGGTCAAAATTACGCAGTATCGCAGGGGACGTGAGTAGCCGGCGGAGCGTAGTGAACACTTCATAGCATGCAGGGGACTAGGCAGACAAGTCAGGGCTCCCAGCAAGAAGCTGGGTCAAAGGGGCAATAATTTCGGCAAAATATCTGAGGAACCGGCGGAAGATATGAGCAAAGCCCTTTAAAGCTGCTAAGTTCTTTCATTGTGCTGGGCCTGGGAAATTCCGTCATTGCACGAGGCTTGGCAGAGTCCGGCAGGACACCATCCTTGGACACGACGTGGTCTAGCATGGTTAATTGTCGAGCACCACACCGACACTTCTTTAAAAGGAAGTATGCCAAGTGGAACACCGTGGGAAACATGCAAGATCGAACGCGAGCAACCATCGCATGCGAGGAGGTCGACGCTCAAAATCTAAGATGCGCCCGTGATTGCCAGTTATTTCATGCGCATGCGTGCTTTTAGGGTCCCCTCGACGGCTCTATGCAGAGGGAGAGTCATGAGAAATACCTTATGGGCTCTGCTCCTCTCTTCTTCTTTACTGAAAAAAAAAAAGAAAAAATTGTTGGACAACGAATCGCTGCCGCAGGTGCAGGCAGAGTAATATAATTGCCCACAATCTCTAGACGCTTACCTTTTCAAATATTAGAGCCGTGACAACACGGCATCAATGTAAGGCTCAGGAAATGCATAACCGTACAATACGCATGTCACTGAAAAAATGATACGCTCCTACCTGATGATGGCACCCGTTATGCACACACTCTAAAGGAATAAACAGAACGCAAGCAACCACACATTTTTCTTTTTTTTTTTTGCGTAAAAACCTCTGCTCAGCCATCTTCTAGACACAAAGCGGAACAGATCATTATCGGGGCAGGTGCCATTATTTTCGTGGAAAATCATCCGTCTCTGCATCGTCATTCGATGCAACCCCCTCCCCGTTTCTGAAGGACGGTGCCATGTGAAAGGGATGGCAAAAAAGGACGAAAGTCCCATCGCGTACATATACCGAGAGAGAGAGAGAGAGACCCTTTAATGAAGAATAGAGAATTTAGCCGGCGTTAAGATTTCGCTGGCATGCTACCCTGCGTAGGAAGGGGAATTCGGGAGGAAAAGATTGAAAAAGAATGGTGAGGAGAATAAATAAATAAAGGGGGGGGGGGGGGGGTAAAATGCGGCCATTAAATGCGTTGTGAGGTGCATCGTGGAGTAATAGTATGAAATAAATGATGAAATACATAACCCGACAAATTTGCTTATAGACTTCACACCACGCAGATTCTAATTACGGCAAGATAAAATAGTTTATTTAGTTGTGTGCAGTCCGTGCGTAAAACAAACCTGTCGGTCGATTTCACTTTGAAAGAGCGTGTTGAAGTTTATGCACATCCCATTAAGCACCAGTTCTGTAGTTTACAATCTGCTTACTATGTTAACATATTTCAAGCCATAAATTAAATCAAGCAATTAAATACTTCAACTTCGTCACCGTCAGTTGCGGAGTATTTCGTGCAGTGTGAAATAGCGTAAATGTTGACTTAAAACTCAGTGCAACACCACCACTACATTTCTGTGGTCCCTCGCACGTTTCCTTTGTTTGGGGAAAGGAAATCCCGCACGTCTAGCTTTCTATCAGAAGGGCCAATCAGCACAGATAGGTTATTAATACTGTTTCTTGGGTTAGTTGGTTCATATTTGTACTGTGAAAAAACTGCGCCGAAATAAACACACCACAAGAAACACCCGTCTTCTTTCTTGTGGTGTGTTTATTTCGGCACAGTTTTTTCACAGTACAAACAGATAGGTTATGTTTTGATAAACAGTAATGCTGAGCAGTTATGGCGAGAATAAATACAAGCCCAATTCACGACCTCCGTTTCCTTCTGCCGTCTGAACAACACTTTCTCTCACTGCTCACCAGCTAGCACGTGTATGGTATAGGTCAACGAACGGTCATTTGCCGAAAAGTGCGGCAAACCAGGAGAATTCATCGCCGCCTGGTCGAGCTATAAGTATACATCAACGAGAGCCTGGGTGCCGTACGCAGTGCCTGTCCCTACAGCTATGTGCCCACTAGACGCCGTCGTCCCCCTTCACCCCCCGTCGTCGCGTGGGGGCCCTTTAGTGTCATTCATCGAGTGGCCACAAACACGCACATCGCTCGCCGTCACTTCACCAAGCCGTGGGGAAAAGAAAACTGTAGAGAAGCCTAGCGACAGACGCTGCAGGAGCACCGCGGCACAGTGTGAAAAGGCACATTCGCCCAAACGGTCAGCTCACGACGGACGACTACGTCGACGACCAAGTCGCCGCCGGCCGTAGCATCGTCATAAGCGACCGGCGGTAAGTCGTAAAACCCCCGCGCGAGGGCTCTTCGTGCCGTCCCTCGCATTCAGCTACACAAACACGCGCGCGCGCAAGGCCATATTACGAGAGCCGCCGACATTGTCGAGTCCGGGGTTTCAATTAGGAACGCCTGTTTATGGTTCCCGCTGCCGCCCCTCCTCGCCTTTGGGACGCGACAGAGGGGGCAGGCCTGAACGATCGAGTGGGTGCCACGGGCAGCAATGATCCGTCCGTCCAGCTTTTCCATAGAACGGGGAAAACGCGCGATGCCAGCCGGCCGTAAAGAGAATAGGCGCCTCTATATATGATGACCGCGGCACCACCAGGATTATAAAAGCACTCGCTGGCAAGCTTGTGCGAACGATGGCTGCTGAAGGAGAGGCACTAATAAATGCGTTGCCGTGGTAAAGGGTTTTCTGCGGTCGCCAGTGTGTGCGCGCATCTCAGCGCGTTTGTGTGCATGCAAGCGCCGGTGCTGCTGCGGTTGTTACGTCTATGGTTAGTGTAACCAAGTGCGAAGCCTGTAACGGCTGTAATGCCCCTACAACGATATAAGGAAACATTGCAACGATATAGGATCCGGATTTAAGTCTAGTTATATGAATTGAGTGTGTAATTTTCACAGCTTATCAGCAGTATACAAACGCGATCGTTTGAAACTTGCTGACCATTCACAGGTCTTCTTGGTAACAATGTGAGATACCCCTTTCCTTGCAAACTTATGCCTACTCTATTAACGAGCGCCTTCATTCGACTGATAAGAAAGGCAATATGCTGTTCTATACAATTTTGTCGTGTTTCTGCGGAGCGTTTACGGTTTATGCGGAGAACGTAACCGAAGCGGCGTATCAAACTTGATTAATTTACACTCTTTCCCAGTCCACCTTCCTATCCAATTTTTTTTTCTTTCCTTTCCAGAGTACATGACCATGCCCACGTTTCTTATATTACTATATATGTGTATAATATGTATAAAATGCGTGCGTGCGTGCGTGCGCGTGCGCGCTTGTGTGTGCGTGTGTGCGTGTGTGCGTGTGTGCGTGTGCGTGTGCGTGTGCGTGTGTGTGTGTGTGTGTGTGTGTGTGTGTGTGTGTGTGTGTGTGTGTGTGTGTGTGTGTGTGTGTGTGTGTGTGTGTGTGTGTGTGTGTGTGTGTGTGTGTGTGTGTGTGTGTGTGTGTGTGTGTGTGTGTGTGTGTGTGTGTGTGTGTGTTACTCATGCTTTCCAATGATTACGCATTAAAAATACGCTTTCCTGCATTTTTGTTTCTGGAATAACACTTGTATAGGCGTCTTTTCGAAGATGTTCATTTTTTACACGTATACGCGAACAGGCATCCATGTGCTTGTTGCCCCTGTTTAGTCCGTATTGTTAAAGCTCTGTATTCGTCAGCAACCACCTCTATGGTGGCTGCTGACAAATACAGAGCTTTAATCTGAGCGCTCTACGCGTTCAGGTTCAAAAACGGCGAAATCCCCGGTGCTGCTATTATGACCCGGAAAAGGATATTCACGAAATCGGGAACAGCTAACCTCCCTTTTCTTCTCGGTATCTCCGTTTCACCGTTTCTCCGTTAATATATTTTTGAAGTGAGATAACAATCACTGAAGGCGATAGGCGGAAATCTGAGGGTTCGTTTAACGCCCAAGTCATATTCATTTTGATTTGATTTTGATTGAGTGTCTGCAGACACTCTATAGCCAAACTCGGGAGCCACACAGCAATGAAGCCACGGAAATCCTTGGTTCCAAGACATGCGTCCAGGTTCTACTGAACAGCCCTATTCGGTATCTCCGTAAGGCACTTCGTTGTCAGAGCCTTAATGGTCGCTTTATAATTTGCCGATCCCGATGTCTAAAATACTGGGTGGCCAGTCGTTGTACAGGAAAGCTTGCCTTGCGAACATGTTCTTGGCGGAAGAAGGCCCCGGTGCACTGTCTTCTGAAGGACGCTTATGAGCACCGCGCTGAGCCGCCCGCCCAGATGGTAGCGCCGAAGACATCTCCTTTGGTGGGCTCGGCTCCTCGCACACAGTGGTGGGAGGTCTATCATCAAGTGGAGGCTAGTTGGCCGTTTCCGGCTTCCGTTCAGAGGACAGATCACTCACGGCCTGATGCGCATTTTAAGAGGGCAGGATGTGTACTGCAGCCGGTGGACCAGGAGCAGGAACCAGGAGTTGGGACCCAGGCTCGGATATCAATTGTGCGGTCAGTAATGCCTTCGAGCTAGGCGGCGCCGACGAAGCTACCTCTGCCTATGTGCCACCGAAGTCACTAAACCCAGCCTCGAGGTGCAGTTCAGCTGAAGGAATTAGGTGATGAATTCCACACAACCAGACGATACATGAGCGTTCGGAACTTCTAAGAAGCCAATTCTCATGAAGTAAGGATGGTATTTTCTCTCAAGCGATGAACAGCAACCTCAGCAAGGATACTTCTTCGTCTTCCATCTTTGGTACTCATCGGATGCTTAGACCAGTCCCGCCAGCATGTGCCCAACAAGTTAGGATGGCGGAAATATCCATACAACACCACACCACACAACTTAGCAGAACTTCACTAAAACGGTGGCAAGGAAAGACAACACATCAACAATGGCAGCCAGTCCGGTTGATAGTCACTATCTTCGTAAATGTCTCTAAGCTAGTGCACCATCTGGCAGAAATGAGTACTGGGGGAAACGAGAGGCTCAGAATTCCGATCCAACACAAGCGTTTTATACAGGCTGTGCAGTACAAGGAGGAAAACCATGTCAAAGGGTTCTTGGTCATGTTCGGTGGCCATTAAGTAACGCACACTGTGGGAATTAAAAATAAAGTCTTGCTTCAGTGTTCTTTGCAGAACGTCCCAAATAATATCGCATCTTGAAAGCAATAAAACAGTCGGTGGTTTCAGGTGTATTTCAAAGCCGACAGTTAACAGAAGAAACGAAAACATTTTTTTGCGCATCCGGCTGGGGATAGTGGGTAGAGTGGTTCGATTCCCGGTGGCGACATCTTTTTTTTTTTTTTTTTTTTTCTATTGTCAGTTCGCCCGAACATTTCCTACGATCATTTCCGCAGCTCATGTGCCTGGAAAAGCTTTCGCATAAGTAACTGGACATTTTGAAAAAAACCTGCACGATCAGGACGATGTACAGTTTTCAGGGACACTGGGGGGGAATTTCGCCAAATTCAGTACAACAACGTTAAGAAAAATTTGGTGGATATCCTTAAATGGTAGCTGTGATCGGGGCGCTTTCCAAAATCGGCCTGCAGACTGAAAACTTCATCTTTTTTGTCAAGTTCTCTCCACACGCTGTTAGAAAATAGGATGGTATACGTCAGGTTCCTTGACACAACGGTGATTGAATATATAGTTTGCTAGCAGCGTTCACACACTCGTGCAAGCCAAGATGCGCGAAGTTCGCCATCGACATTGTGCCTCGCTTTTGCGTGGGCACCGCAGGCACCTTGTATACAGCCCGGAGTTATCTTTTCGCTGTCATCAGAAAGCGCCGTCCCAGAAGACCCGTCAAGCTCGGCTATCACGCGTGCATTGTCTTCAGCAAGGGGAGGCGGCAGCCAGACGCAACTCAACGCTGAGGATGCCTCCACTGCCGCAGTACGCGTATACAATATACCGCCGCACATCATTGAGTCCCGCACAGGAGACGGGCTCAACGCGTGCTCTTTGATGAGCGCACGGTGAAAGGAACGTTGTATACCCTCAACGACCGCTTTCTCGGTTTCTCAATGGATGCTGGGAATGGGTGTCGCGTGCGGTGGACAACGAAGTAGGCGAGCCGTTTCCTCGTGCTTACGAGCTTAGCGACCTCTCCACACGCGTCCACTATTAATCCTCCTCTCCAGTCAGCGCCGGCAAAAGGAGCAGGTAGAAGACAGCTCGGCGGCCCTCTTCTGTAATGTTCCACACACCACCCGAGGAGGTAGCAGTTACAAGCTTGCAATGCAGTAGAGCTTCGTTCCGCCTTGCAGCCCACGCGCAAGGAGCCGTAGAGATATACCCGCTCTATACCGACACGCCGACGTCGTCGTTCTACGGGAGTATAGACACAAAGCCCGGATTCGCATTCAACGCTGTGCTAAAGCTGAATGCGGCAGCGACGCCGGGGGCACAATCGGCGCCGGATGACACCTCCCGCCGCCGGCAGCCGATGGCAATCGCATGAGGCCGGACGTCGGCCTGAATGGCGGCGAGTGAGAAGGTGTACAGAGATGGCGGACTGAACCCGATAGCGATCTCACCGTCACCAATTAAACGGGCCGCCGCGCTCTCTGGGCGGTCAGAGCGCGCTCGCGTGGCTTCGGCGGCAATTAATGCAACGCTGGCGGGGGTCGACTTCCGCCGCCGCGAGAGCTCGACGGGGAAGGCTCCCGGTGTAGGGGGTCGTTCAAGCAGCACCGCTGCGCGCGCTGGGGAACGCAAACATAGACGGGAATATGATGACGTATGTGCGGGAAACCGCGATGGTGGCGGCGGGGGCATGAATGAAAGCCGTTGTCAATGCTTGTATACGTATGCGAACGAGCGCCGGGCATTTTCACGCAACGCGAAGTAAGCTATATAGTGCTTCTTTTGAGCGAGTGAAGGATGGATGACGCTGGTTCCATAGTAAATAGACGGGATGCTTTATTAGATGCAGGGCGTCCCAAAGCTTTATTTAAGCGTTAAGCCAACTTGCTATTCAGTGTCCGCGTGAACAGCGTCAACAGGAACGTAATCCGGAAGCCGTATTCTTGAGAATGCGCATATAGTCATCAAGGCTATACAGGAGCGTGTATGATTCAGCGTGAAAACGCTTGTCCTATTTCGCAGCGCGACACGAGCATATAAGCACCGAAGCACATTCTGCGGATACTTACTGAGCCACTAAGTTAGCTTTTTATTTCTTTTGCCTATTTGACTGCCGTAAAGCATATGCCTACTTTGCACGCAGATGAAGCACAGTTTAATACACAGCAGTTTGTCTTTGACATTCAGTATCTGAAACCGCAATGTCGACCCTGGCTTTTTTAATACCGAGCTCGCCTTCAACCTTGCCATATTGCACCCTAAAATAAATAATAAAGCATTGATTCTTAATTTAAGTCCGCATATTTTAATTGGTCTCTACCGCGTAGACAATGTTCTTTCTGTGAAATATGCACCGAGTAGACCTCAGGGAAGTGTCTCGATTTTTAAAAGAAAAATTTGGAGGACGCTTAAGCTTCGCCTTCAAGAGTGGAACGCGATAGCGTTATTACATCGCAGGGGACGCTTTCCCAGCAGAAGCGCTACGGCGCAGCGATCACGTCAGAGGCGTCCGGCATCAGACGCTGCACCTAGCAATCGCGCTGTGAGCGGAAAGAGGAGCCGCGTCGCCTAAACACCACTGGTCGAGTGACGCACGCTGGATGTTGGAAGGGGAGAGAGCGAGAAAACTTATTAAACGCAAGGGTATTGCGGCATCCTCGCACCGGTACCCGCACAGCCCGAAGGGGAGAAGCGGGTGAGCGAAGATAGTGATCTAAAGAAAGGAAGACGCTTGATTTTACAACCTCTGAGGGTGCACGGCGAAACGTCAGGGGCGAGTGGCGCGCCACGTGTCGGGGCAGCGCCGCACATGGAAGTTGCTTTTTATTTATGAAGTGCATGCCGGGATTTATCGCTCACGGCCAACGACGCCGACGACACCGGCTTTTCTGCGACACGAGCTCCTTAACGCTACCGCGTTAAAAGCCCGATCCATAGAATAGATTGAAATACACGTGATATTTGGCTTGCACTATACCTGGCCACGCTGGGTGAACAGATGCAGCATCCTGATGATAACAGCAGTAGCGCGGCTTGCATTGAAGCTCCTTCCTAGAGGGTCATTTAAGACAGCTCCAACGTAATTTTGTTTTAAGCAAAAACTGAAGTTTGTAACTCCTTCTGCATATGCTGGTGCTTGTCTGGACGCGAAATACGCATTTATTATTGAATCTTTCCGCCAGTGGACTGAACCTCATGGCTCCATGCACCGAAAAGGCCTCCGGGATCCCCGTTTGAAGTAAATAATCGTGTGACTTAGCCTTGTTGATTAATTTCTGAAAACCTGTTTTTACACACCGTGGTTTGTTTGCGATAACGGCTGGCGTCGACGACACTTGGATGTCATCTTTTCGGTTTTTATGAAAGCGCTGTTCATCCTTGTCGTTAGGTCGCGGTACTAATCGGGACAGGTGAACTTCAGTCTGCCAAGAACGTTCATTTAGCGAGCCCTTGGTGATATGGTTGGTTTGGTTGACAGGTTTAATGCTCTGATGCTATTCAGGTTATGAGGGACACTGTAGGGGAGACCTCCGGAAATATCGGCCCCTTGGGGTTCTTTAACGTGCACACGTGCACTTACATCGCACAGTACAAAGAGAGCCTTGCTTTCCGTCTCCATCCGAAAAGCGGCAACAGCAGCTGGAATCGGCCCCATTTTCTTGGGTTCAGCGAACGAGCACTCTATCATTGAGCCACCGAGGCGAGGATCTCTTGGTAAGACATGCCATCTTTTCTCTAGAAATGCAGGTGGCGCACACACTTCTGGACGGCATACACGTATCCACGCCGTTGTAAAAATAAGTGCTTGCCACTGATATATGATTTATATTGAAATCTGCCGCACTCCAGAGAAAGAGGATACTTTAATTTTAATGTATCAAAATTATGGGGGTTCATTCTCGCAAGAATGCGCCACGGGGGGGGCTAGAGGCTACAGTCGCCTTATAGCCCCGACGTAAAGCCATAACAGATTCAGTTTCAACACTTAATACATTTCTCCTTGACGAATAAGTAACCGCATATTAACTTATCCGTCGCAATGGGTTTCGCAACCATGCAGAGATAAATAACTCAAAGCGTGCACTGACTGTATCCTTCCCTTGCTAAACACCCAGTCTTTAATGCTGAGCTTCGAATATCGCCGCCGCTATCATCTTCATCTCATCTGACAAAGCTGTAGTAAAGACCATAGTAAATGGTATTCGTTTTGAATACGTAACTGTATTTTGATACATGGCCACCAGGTGACGCGTGAAAAAGACGGAGTATATTGCGAGCACCCTGTTTCACTGCTGAAATGCAAACTGTATTTAGAAAACCATGCCATAGCGCAGCATATATACACGTGTCTGAACAGGCTTTACCTGCTTGTTAAGGTTATCTAACCCGGGACAATTCGGGTTGTCTGACGCCGAGTATCTCTGGGCTGATATACATAGACGAGAACGGCAGCAGGCAAGACTAAGGCGGCAGTGGGAATCGACGGATCTTACTATCGTGGCTCAGCGGAGCAAAGCAATGCTAAACTTTGGCAAATGGTTCTACTGCACATTGTTCCGTGCTTAGTTTGATAAGCAGCATGTGTTGTTTCCATGTCATTGTAAATCGTGAGCTGGAAAGTGATATCGAGATCACTTTTCTGTTGTTGATTAATAAGTCCTTCATGCACGTTTACCACTCAAAAAAAAAAAAAAAAGAAAAGAAAGTCCTCAACTGTCCCAGTTATAGCAAAACAAGACTTTTTAGATGGCGCGAAAAATAAATAAAAAATAATGAGAATGAAGTCAGAGAGGGCTTCGGGCCATGCAATGCAACGGACGTCATGTTTTCTTTCCTTTGATCAATGCAGGCGTGCGGGCTTTGTTTTTCCAAGCCTCCACCGCTTCTGTTAACTGGAAGCGAAGCTACGTGGTTTTCCCTTCACGATCGACTCTTCTTAACTCGACTTGCGCACAGAGCGTACACAAACAGGGAGCCCTTGTTTTCCTTACATGCCTTGTAGAAGCGCCCAGTTTGTTGTTCTTGCCAGTTTTGAGCTGCCTTTTTTAAGAGATAAAGAGCAATACATAAAATATGACGACGCAGAAATGCGGGTCTTGTGTGCGCGCGTGGGAATACGTATACTAGGAAGGGAAAAAAAAGTAAGTCAAATGTTTTTGTATAGCAAGAACGTCTTGTAGTTGTACAAGACGTACGCAACTGGAATACACACGCGCATTTGTACATGCACTCAAGGCGTCGGTTTACACAAGAATCCCGTCACAGCTTCCGCTTTAACTTATTGATGGTTCATACGGCGGTGGGCCAAAGGAAAAGTAAAGGAATGAACGGGAACTAAGCATCACCTAAGACAACTTTTGAGGGGCTATAAAAACGCTTGTCGGCTTAAGAAAGCCCGTCGAGTATTGGAAGAAAAAGTTAATGTATACAGTGTTTGTGAGAACGATGATGCTCATGGGTGGTGAGTGTGTATTTTGTTCTCAAGCGTGTGTATTTACCTTGTGGATGCAAGCATACTGATTGGGCGGACGGTCTTGAGTGTGAAAGTAAACAACAGTCGAGTGCACCCACCTTTCTTGAAAGCCGAGCAGACAGATGTACAATCAACAGATGCCAACGTTGTTCCTGCGATTGATGCGGCATCGTTTATGTCTCATATACATTCGGATTGAGATTGGGGGATAACTTTAACGTCTTGTGCGCAGTTTTTGTGGCAACCTTTGAAGCAAACAACTGGAAAAACCTGACAAAGCTCATAATGATATGTCAGCTGATGCCTATTAGGTAGCTGTATTCGAATGCTTTAATGCTGTTAATGACACACGGGAAAGCAATTGTTGGTTAGCAAAATGTACTGCAGCAGTATTTACGAGATTTTGCAGTATGTCTGGGTCAATAAGGTAATTAGTAAAGAATGATGCGTTCATGGAGGACATTTTCGCGCTACATGCTGTACAAGCTATATTTTGTCTGAACAGAGAGGAACTTTGGCACTTATTGTCTTTTTCCTTCTTCGTGCAAATGGAATCACTGGGAAGTTTGCTTTTCTGCATAACCATTCATGCCCAGTGCCGAAGAATGTTTCGAGCATTCAACCTTATGCGTAGTGTCGGCGCGAGGTGACCTTGAACGCAGCCTTTCTGAAATCTGTGAACATATAGGTGCAGTGGTAAGACGCCCGACTACTACCCGGAGTTCCCGGGTTCGAACCCGACCACGGCGGCTGCGTTTCGATGGAGGCGAAACGAAGTGGCGTCCGTGTGCTGTGCGATGTCAGCGCACATTAAAGATCCCTAGGTGGTCGAAATTACTCCGTGGCCCTTCACTACGGCTCCTCTTTCTGTCTTTCCACTTTCACTCCCACCTTCATCCCTTTCCTTACGGCGCGGCTCAGGTGTCCACAAAAACAAGTGTGACAGATACTGCGCCTTTCCCTTCCTGTGACCCTATTATTATTATTATTATTATTATTATTATTATTATTATTATTATTATTATTATTATTATTATTATTATTATTATCTTAATTGATTGCAAGCAGGCTCGCATTCAAGGAGGCCCATGATCCCTCCTCCCCCTCCCCTTTTTTTTTTTCGAAATCAATCTCCAACCCCTCGTCTTCCATTCGTTTCTCACGTAGAAATCCCTCATGTGTGCACGATGCTAGCGCTCATCAAAGAACTCCACGTACACTAACTTAATAAGGTGCCCTCAGCTAAAGCGTCCCTCATAGCTGACGTGTTACTTTGGAAGGTTAAACTCTAGCATTTTTCTTTACATCGGGTTGGAAATGAAAGCTGGCGGCCTCGCTGGCCTGTGCACCTCCGGTTTGCGGTCGAATCTGAAAAGAGCTGACCTACTATCGCTACCATATACTTGTTCAGCGATCAGATTCGGGTTTTTGTTCAAACGGATACTTGAATGTGAGGGCGAATTCAAAACCGAACATATCGTCTGCGCACACTGAACGCGTCTTTTAAATGTCGCGATCATCACTTCGTTTCTTTCTTTCTTTCTTTTCTTTCTTTCTTTCTTTTTTTTTTTTAGGAAATCAAACGCACAGCAACTGTCCGACATTTTAGCAGATGCTTCGACCGCACCGTGAAGAAACGAAGGATGCAGAGAAAGAACGAGATGCCCTAATGAAGGGCTCCGAAATAATCTCAATTACATGTGGTCAATCGATTTTAACTTTTCGTATTCCTTTTCAAGCCCTTCCTTCATATCCCTACCCCGAAAACGCGGTTCCTATGCGAAACACTTACTTCACGGGCCGATTGTAGTACACCACGAAGACGCCGAATAAAACATCCTCGCACTGCACGAAGTCGAGAACGTAGCGGCCTCCGTAATCGGTATAGAGTCAGCGGCGTCATTTGAGGGAGAGAGTGGAAATGGTGGAGGAAGAGAGGGAGGGAAAGCTTATTGCGTCGCCATCCATCTACCGGCACAATCCATCGCAAGTGTCGCGCACTCGAGTGTCGCCGCAACGGAACGTCGGCGTCTGTCGGTCGCCGCTGAGTAAGCCCCAAAAGAAAACTAAGCCCCTATCCCGACGTCGGCAGTTCTGTACGGCCCACCCTACGCTGTATATATAAGCGGCCGACGGGACACAGCTGAGTGACCACCACGCAAGCGTTTCCGCGGGGCCTCACAATGGGTCGAGCAGCACTCCAGTCTTTTGCCCCGTGGAGCGGCAACGCGCCGAGCCCTTATTCAGGGAGCCTAAGAGAGCACTAGGCCTACACACATGGCTAGCGTGCATTTGCACAACAGTCCTTCTTCTGTCCTTTACAACCAGAGAGAGAGAGAGAGAGGAGGCGGTTGTTAGAAAGCAACGTGTGCGTTCACTTGGAGATGGGGGCTCGCTTCAAATCGAATTAGGCGACAGAAAGAAGCGGTCCCGTTGTCATGTAAATCGACGCCGCTGCACGCCCTTTTAAACTTGGCGCGCCAGCGCGAGAGGAACCCTTCGCTCTTGTGTTTTGCGTGTACGCGACGCACGCGCAACGCCTGCTCTGTGCGGCTCCGTATGGTGTGACACCCGGCGCGGTGCGCGCTCGAGAGGAAAGCCGCTCGCGCTCTCTGAGGCACACCCGCTAGACGTTTGTTCTTTCCCTCACCCGCCCCGCTCATTCATTCGGTTTCGCGCTCAATGGTGCTTACGTGTACGCAGAGAAGGCGAGGGAGAGAGGCAGCTGCCTATGTATAGCTTACTGAGGGAGTAACGAAAGCATTCGTCGTCCTCACCCCTGTGGCGTGCGAGCGTTATCTGTGAAGCGCACGCCTTTATTTGCCCGTAATAAATGAAGGCGTCGTCATACGAGCTATATGCGTTGGGCGGTGTACAGGATGACAGCGACGTGTGGTTGTGTGTCTATGGGCAGTGCGTGCAGAGCCATCGCTCTCCGGCGAATATGTGTCGTCGCTGGCGCGTATACAGTGCAGTCGAAATATCCGCCTTATTTCGATGATGAAAACAAGACCTTCTCGCTAACCGTTCGAAGGTTCTTCCGGTGGGAGAGCAACCCATTGATGGAAAACGCACACCACTATGAATTGTTGTTTCCGCATTCCTCTCTATTCCAGTGCTCTGTTGCCTCTAGAAACGACTCAACATAATCCCGGGGCGTACCGACGATGATGAGAGCTACGATGTGGCATTTGAAGACATCCTCCTGGTGGGCATCGACCTCGTCTGCCATGAATAAGTCACCCCACGCAGGTTCTCTTGCTTGCCCATCAAATATGAATACATAGACATACCAACGCCCCCCCCCCCCCCCCCCCCCCCCTCCCCCTCCTCTCCCAAAACGGTTGGGCCCCCGATGGACTCCCCATCCACATCTACCTGAAAGTGAATGACAGCCAAATAGACGAGGTCTCCACGATTCGAGTATGGGGCATGTAAATCCGCAACGTAATACAAACTCAATATATGCATGCATAGGCTCTAGCGATGGCTTTTGTTGTGTGCTTGGTAGGATTTCTCGGCAGCACATGCTCGTAATATACGCAGGCACATGACATAATTTTGCGTTCCTGTGGGTCATTCTTTTTTCAAAATGAGGCCGCACTAGCTGGAATGCAATTCTGTATTTTATCATTAGCATCAAGTCTTAAACGTACAACATGGCAAGCATGTAATTTGCAGAATATAGGTTTCTTTATGGGGTTTAACGTCCCAAAGCGACTCAGGCTATGAGACGCCGTATAATGGAGGGCTCCGGAAATTTCGACCACCTATAGGGTTCTTTACGTGCACTGACATCGCACAGCACACGGGTGCCTAGCTTTTCGCCTCCATCGAAAAGCGGCAGCCGCATTCCGGGACTCGACCCCGCATCCTTTGGCACAGAAGTCGAACGCCGTAATCGCGGCACCACAGCAGCGGGTTTTGCAACTTATGCACGACATTGATAAGCTGCGGTTCGCGTAATTCATCATCTCTTTTCTGAGCGCACACCGACGTCAGCACATGAAGAAGGTGCATCCTACAGCATAGTACTCTAGAAAGTGAGGGCGCCTACTGGGCGAGACGCAAACCAAATACACCTAATGAGAGATTTCGAGTCGCATCATTGCCCTCATTTCCACAGGAAATTCACGTGTTCGTGTTCGCAGCAATTACAACATTAGAACAATGAACATACAAGGAGAAGACCGCTGTCATGTTTTCTATATGGTGTGTAGCACGTCATAGTAACTAAACTTCACAGCGCAAGACTGCATCTGGAAAAATAATTTCACTCCTACACCTTCCACACCAAAGTAGAACCCAAAATCGGCTGGAGACCTTCATTACGGTGTCTCATGGTTGAGTCTTTTAAAGGCAATAAACCCTATAAAACCAAAAAATCAAACCAATCATAAAATCACATTTGTTCAGCAGAAAACATGCGTTAGTTTATAGCTGTCAGAGGGGAAGAATCGCGGGAAAAGAGAGCAATACGCCCTCACGGTGAAGGTACAGAGACGACAACAACGCTGAGTGAAATGCGATCCGTTGTCTACGACGCAATGAAAGCAACCCCGGCGGCGGGGGCTCGTCAGCGTCGGACACGGAGTAAACAGCGCAACTCTAACACGCATGGTCGCCGCTCGATCCTAGTTTTCCAGAAAAGATCAAGGCTCGCCCACGAAGAATTGAATCCACCCGCTCACAACAGCCTTCGAAATTAAAACCAGCGCCATCGTGATCGCCGATAAACTTGCAGGGTTTTTCGTTCCGCGGTGAGAGGCGCTCAGTACCATGGAGGGGGCGTCGAGCAGTTTTCACAGCTGCCTCTGCAGAATATGGGCACTAGCCCGCTGTTCTTCAGCGGGATCCTTGGGTCATCCACGTCGAGTTCCAGTTGTGGTGACAGTATCATCGATGCTTAGTGAACGATAACAAAAATTCTGCAGATGTACATGGAATTTTCAATCAGAAGTTATCTTAGATGTTCTTTTGGTCGTAACAGACATGGGAAAATGCATCTACCGAAAATATTAACAGACAATCAGTATGCAGAAAACACGTAACTAGCGACACCCTGTGAAGTACCTCTGCACCATCTTAATGTTTCGACAGTGTTACTAGTAGTAGTGAAGATGTGACGATGGCGGTATATGTTAAATGCAGCTTGACTTAGCCTTATCCATATATAAGAAAAGAATACAAATGTCCACCTGACAAGCAAACAAAATAATCCCCGCTAGCTATAGTGCTGTGGATGGTTGACGTACTATAATAACATCGAAAGCAATTCTCAAGTTCGACATTCAAAAGATGTGGGAACTTCTCGGACGGTCAAACCAGCCCAGTGACGTTTTTCTGCAGCTGACGAAACATTCGTTTTACTAAACATATCCGCTATGCTAATCTAAGCCGCCCGTCCTGCCCCTTGTCACGATACAGATTGTTAAAGAAGAGCCGTCACCTGAAAGTGATTCGAAAATTCTCTCGTGGTCGATGATGTTAGCCAGAGTTGTCAATTAATTTTGCCACATGCACTTCACTAATTGATTTCGCAAATGAACTGCAGTCATTTCTTTTTTACTTCTCTGAAACTTGCGCGCTCCTGGATGGGATACTTACAAATGAATATGGCGTATTTCGGCTCAGCTTTACTTTCGGGCTTAAGTTTGGCACCACGCCTCCCTTCCGTGTCACGATTACCGCCTGCACGTCAAAATTTGTGACAGAGTTTCAGGCTGGAAGTAAACGTGTTCGAGGTTTGGTTTTTTTTTTTTTTTTTTTTACGTGATATCTGTGTGAAGGAGAATGCTATTAAGGTATGGTCCGAGCTGGAAAGCCCACGCGAACAAGAAAGCCAGGGAGGAAAATGAGAATGCAGATAAGAGAACTAAACATTGATCTGGGGTGAGAGCATTCGAAGAAGAGTGTGAGTATGCTGCAGCTACGATAAGCTTTTTTTTTTTTTTTTTTTTTACGTGATATCTGTGTGAAGGAGAATGCTATTAAGGTATGGTCCGAGCTGGAAAGCCCACGCGAACAAGAAAGCCAGGGAGGAAAATGAGAATGCAGATAAGAGAACTAAACATTGATCTGGGGTGAGAGCATTCGAAGAAGAGTGTGAGTATGCTGCAGCTACGATAAGCTTTTTTTTTTTTTTTTACGTGATATCTGTGTGAAGGAGAATGCTATTAAGGTATGGTCCGAGCTGGAAAGCCCACGCGAACAAGAAAGCCAGGGAGGAAAATGAGAATGCAGATAAGAGAACTAAACATTGATCTGGGGTGAGAGCATTCGAAGAAGAGTGTGAGTATGCTGCAGCTACGATAAGCTTTTTTTTTTTTTTTACGTGATATCTGTGTGAAGGAGAATGCTATTAAGGTATGGTCCGAGCTGGAAAGCCCACGCGAACAAGAAAGCCAGGGAGGAAAATGAGAATGCAGATAAGAGAACTAAACATTGATCTGGGGTGAGAGCATTCGAAGAAGAGTGTGAGTATGCTGCAGCTACGATAAGCTTTTTTTTTTTTTTTTTTTTACGTGATATCTGTGTGAAGGAGAATGCTATTAAGGTATGGTCCGAGCTGGAAAGCCCACGCGAACAAGAAACCCAGGGAGGAAAATGAGAATGCAGATAAGAGAACTAAACATTGATCTGGGGTGAGAGCATTCGAAGAAGAGTGTGAGTATGCTGCAGCTACGATAAGCTTTTTTTTTTTTTTTACGTGATATCTGTGTAAAGGAGAATGCTATTAAGGTATGGTCCGAGCTGGAAAGCCCACGCGAACAAGAAACCCAGGGAGGAAAATGAGAATGCAGATAAGAGAACTAAACATTGATCTGGGGTGAGAGCATTCGAAGAAGAGTGTGAGTATGCTGCAGCTACGATAAGCTTTTTTTTTTTTTTTTTTTACGTGATATCTGTGTGAAGGAGAATGCTATTAAGGTATGGTCCGAGCTGGAAAGCCCACGCGAACAAGAAAGCCAGGGAGGAAAATGAGAATGCAGATAAGAGAACTAAACATTGATCTGGGGTGACAGCATTCGAAGAAGAGTGTGAGTATGCTGCAGCTACGATAAGCTTTTTTTTTTTTTTTTTTTACGTGATATCTGTGTGAAGGAGAATGCTATTAAGGTATGGTCCGAGCTGGAAAGCCCACGCGAACAAGAAAGCCAGGGAGGAAAATGAGAATGCAGATAAGAGAACTAAACATTGATCTGGGGTGAGAGCATTCGAAGAAGAGTGTGAGTATGCTGCAGCTACGATAAGCTTTTTTTTTTTTTTTTTTTACGTGATATCTGTGTGAAGGAGAATGCTATTAAGGTATGGTCCGAGCTGGAAAGCCCACGCGAACAAGAAACCCAGGGAGGAAAATGAGAATGCAGATAAGAGAACTAAACATTGATCTGGGGTGAGAGCATTCGAAGAAGAGTGTGAGTACGCTGCAGCTACGATAAGCTTTTTTTTTTTTTTTACGTGATATCTGTGTGAAGGAGAATGCTATTAAGGTATGGTCCGAGCTGGAAAGCCCACGCGAACAAGAAAGCCAGGGAGGAAAATGAGAATGCAGATAAGAGAACTAAACATTGATCTGGGGTGAGAGCATTCGAAGAAGAGTGTGAGTATGCTGCAGCTACGATAAGCTTTTTTTTTTTTTTTTTTACGTGATATCTGTGTGAAGGAGAATGCTATTAAGGTATGGTCCGAGCTGGAAAGCCCACGCGAACAAGAAAGCCAGGGAGGAAAATGAGAATGCAGATAAGAGAACTAAACATTGATCTGGGGTGAGAGCATTCGAAGAAGAGTGTGAGTACGCTGCAGCTACGATAAGCTTTTTTTTTTTTTTTTACGTGATATCTGTGTGAAGGAGAATGCTATTAAGGTATGGTCCGAGCTGGAAAGCCCACGCGAACAAGAAAGCCAGGGAGGAAAATGAGAATGCAGATAAGAGAACTAAACATTGATCTGGGGTGAGAGCATTCGAAGAAGAGTGTGAGTATGCTGCAGCTACGATAAGCTTTTTTTTTTTTTTTACGTGATATCTGTGTGAAGGAGAATGCTATTAAGGTATGGTCCGAGCTGGAAAGCCCACGCGAACAAGAAAGCCAGGGAGGAAAATGAGAATGCAGATAAGAGAACTAAACATTGATCTGGGGTGAGAGCATTCGAAGAAGAGTGTGAGTACGCTGCAGCTACGATAAGCTTTTTTTTTTTTTTACGTGATATCTGTGTGAAGGAGAATGCTATTAAGGTATGGTCCGAGCTGGAAAGCCCACGCGAACAAGAAAGCCAGGGAGGAAAATGAGAATGCAGATAAGAGAACTAAACATTGATCTGGGGTGAGAGCATTCGAAGAAGAGTGTGAGTATGCTGCAGCTACGATAAGCTTTTTTTTTTTTTTTTTTTACGTGATATCTGTGTGAAGGAGAATGCTATTAAGGTATGGTCCGAGCTGGAAAGCCCACGCGAACAAGAAAGCCAGGGAGGAAAATGAGAATGCAGATAAGAGAACTAAACATTGATCTGGGGTGAGAGCATTCGAAGAAGAGTGTGAGTACGCTGCAGCTACGATAAGCTTTTTTTTTTTTTACGTGATATCTGTGTGAAGGAGAATGCTATTAAGGTATGGTCCGAGCTGGAAAGCCCACGCGAACAAGAAAGCCAGGGAGGAAAATGAGAATGCAGATAAGAGAACTAAACATTGATCTGGGGTGAGAGCATTCGAAGAAGAGTGTGAGTATGCTGCAGCTACGATAAGCTTTTTTTTTTTTTTTTTACGTGATATCTGTGTGAAGGAGAATGCTATTAAGGTATGGTCCGAGCTGGAAAGCCCACGCGAACAAGAAAGCCAGGGAGGAAAATGAGAATGCAGATAAGAGAACTAAACATTGATCTGGGGTGAGAGCATTCGAAGAAGAGTGTGAGTACGCTGCAGCTACGATAAGCTTCTTTTTTTTTTTTTTACGTGATATCTGTGTGAAGGAGAATGCTATTAAGGTATGGTCCGAGCTGGAAAGCCCACGCGAACAAGAAAGCCAGGGAGGAAAATGAGAATGCAGATAAGAGAACTAAACATTGATCTGGGGTGAGAGCATTCGAAGAAGAGTGTGAGTACGCTGCAGCTACGATAAGCTTTTTTTTTTTTTTTTACGTGATATCTGTGTGAAGGAGAATGCTATTAAGGTATGGTCCGAGCTGGAAAGCCCACGCGAACAAGAAAGCCAGGGAGGAAAATGAGAATGCAGATAAGAGAACTAAACATTGATCTGGGGTGAGAGCATTCGAAGAAGAGTGTGAGTATGCTGCAGCTACGATAGGCTTTTTTTTTTTTTTTTTTACGTGATATCTGTGTGAAGGAGAATGCTATTAAGGTATGGTCCGAGCTGGAAAGCCCACGCGAACAAGAAAGCCAGGGAGGAAAATGAGAATGCAGATAAGAGAACTAAACATTGATCTGGGGTGAGAGCATTCGAAGAAGAGTGTGAGTATGCTGCAGCTACGATAAGCTTTTTTTTTTTTTTTACGTGATATCTGTGTGAAGGAGAATGCTATTAAAGTATGGTCCGAGCTGGAAAGCCCACGCGAACAAGAAAGCCAGGGAGGAAAATGAGAATGCAGATAAGAGAACTAAACATTGATCTGGGGTGAGAGCATTCGAAGAAGAGTGTGAGTATGCTGCAGCTACGATAAGCTTTTTTTTTTTTTTTTTTTACGTGATATCTGTGTGAAGGAGAATGCTATTAAGGTATGGTCCGAGCTGGAAAGCCCACGCGAACAAGAAAGCCAGGGAGGAAAATGAGAATGCAGATAAGAGAACTAAACATTGATCTGGGGTGAGAGCATTCGAAGAAGAGTGTGAGTACGCTGCAGCTACGATAAGCTTTTTTTTTTTTTACGTGATATCTGTGTGAAGGAGAATGCTATTAAGGTATGGTCCGAGCTGGAAAGCCCACGCGAACAAGAAAGCCAGGGAGGAAAATGAGAATGCAGATAAGAGAACTAAACATTGATCTGGGGTGAGAGCATTCGAAGAAGAGTGTGAGTATGCTGCAGCTACGATAAGCTTTTTTTTTTTTTTTTTTACGTGATATCTGTGTGAAGGAGAATGCTATTAAGGTATGGTCCGAGCTGGAAAGCCCACGCGAACAAGAAAGCCAGGGAGGAAAATGAGAATGCAGATAAGAGAACTAAACATTGATCTGGGGTGAGAGCATTCGAAGAAGAGTGTGAGTACGCTGCAGCTACGATAAGCTTTTTTTTTTTTTTTTTTACGTGATATCTGTGTGAAGGAGAATGCTATTAAGGTATGGTCCGAGCTGGAAAGCCCACGCGAACAAGAAAGCCAGGGAGGAAAATGAGAATGCAGATAAGAGAACTAAACATTGATCTGGGGTGAGAGCATTCGAAGAAGAGTGTGAGTATGCTGCAGCTACGATAAGCTTTTTTTTTTTTTTTTTTTACGTGATATCTGTGTGAAGGAGAATGCTATTAAGGTATGGTCCGAGCTGGAAAGCCCACGCGAACAAGAAAGCCAGGGAGGAAAATGAGAATGCAGATAAGAGAACTAAACATTGATCTGGGGTGAGAGCATTCGAAGAAGAGTGTGAATACGCTGCAGCTACGATAAGCTTTTTTTTTTTTTTTTTTTTAGCGTAGACTGGGAAGCCATTCGGTAGATATTTTATTAGAACGATGCATGCAGCTCGAAAAGTCCGCTTAAAAAAGATGTGGACAAAAGTAGTAGCATCCGTTCCTGTCCTTTATATACGTCGTGTTTTGAACCTTCGTTCCTTGTTCCAATAATATGCCTTGAGACGCCCACCATTTACAGTTCTCATTAGAGGCCAACGGAACAAACTTCTTGTTATTGTTATAATCGACTCATTGAGATGAACGGGCCACAGTGAGCTGTGTCGCATTTTATAGTCAATGGCGACCTGAGTTGATGAGTCAGTGACCACTTATGCCACATTCGCGCTGACGGTCAACTTTACAATCAAATAGACAGATAGGGATGAGGATGGAAGACAGGGATGTTAACCAGAAAGGCTTCCGGTTGGATACCCTACACTGGGGAAAAGGGATAAGGGGATTAAAGAGGGGAAGAGAAAAGGGACGTTTTGAATTTGTCTCTTTGGTTCATGTAGACTTCATATGGGGGAGCATGGTCTTACAGCAGGGGTGAACTGCGAAGAAATATAGATGCAATGAGCTTCTATAACTTTGGCGAATGCAGTGCTTGGCCTAATTACTGGAAGGGTCGCTAGATGATGACTAGAGATTCTTGTTAGGTGCCGAATATGCGTTCTCATTGTGTCAACCAACGGATGAATTGATACTGCGCCTTGAAATGCAGAGACAAGAAAAAAAAAAGGGGGGGGGGGGGGGGGGACGGTAGGCTCATAGACGTGTCTTAAGAGGAGAATGGCGAAAGCATACCCTTCCTCTTCTATATCCGCATTCGTTACAGTGCTACATATAATTATAATTGGTTTATAGGAAAGACAGAGTGCAGTATCTATCACACTTTCTCCGGCAAGTGTGAATTTGGACGATACACCATCACTGTCGCGTGGCGTTCCTTGGCGCATGTTCAAGTGTGGCATTGCAGTTTGTAGGAACGCTAGACAAGAGCACATCTCGCGGAATATGACAGAACTCGCGCACAGATCTCGCGCACAACTCTCGCGCACGCGATTTTGTTCCATGAGCCAATAGACACGTATTTGGGCTCCTGAAATTATAAAGTCTTTTCCACTTAAACGGGTGCAGACATTTGCACGATATATTCTTATGCAGTGCTTCTGCGCGTGTAGATTTCCGACTACGTGTAGTGCTTATGAGAATACATAGACACACGCGTGCATACGCAGGCCCAAAATTGAACACTCCCGTCCTCCCCTCCGGAGCGAAGATTATGTATACCGCGGCGTATAATATCAGTACTCGGCTTGGCAAAATCCATTAGAGGGGCACTATCAGGCACGATCATCGAGAGGATGCAGAATTGTACGGACGTTTATCCACGCGGGCGCGTATTCGAATACGTTCCCTCCACTCGACAGACAGCTCACCGACAAGGCAACCATGCTAGACCTATAGCAGACGTCAAATTCTCTTTTCAGCCAAAAGTGCCGAGCATCTCGTCGCCAGTGTTTAAACGAGGGGCACACAATTCGCGCGAAACACAGGAAGCCGTGTTGAGAAAGTGTCAAGGTCCGTTTCCATTGGAACGCCAACGGTATAGGCCTGTCGCCCCGGGCGGTGCCTGGCGTCAGCAACACCCTCTTTATTTACTTTTTCGCATCCTTTTCTAAGCTCGAAGTTGGGCTTCGCCTATAGGACAAAATGAAACGGGGAAGAGTCGACTGTTTGCAGTTGGTGCGGCTGCGACAGAGCTCAGAGAGACAGAGTATAGGGAACGATGCTCGCTGAAGTGGAGTGGCATGCAAACCCATCCAGGCCTCGGTACGGCAATGTTGTACCGTGACCGACTTTCCTTGTATAGTTCAGTGCAGCACTGCAGACGTACAAAGATTAACACGTTCCGTTGCCTTAATTGGGCTCACAGAGTAGTAATAAGCTGCTGTCCAGTAAACAGTCAAAATCCTCCTGTTAGGAAATTGGCATACTCAGTTAATTAATGCGATAAAGAGTTAATTAGACCGAAAACCTGATGTGGTCGGTGGTGGAGTCCGTCAGAAATAATTATTTTGAATCTGAAAATGAAGCCAAAGACCAGGGGAGGGTACAAATGTGTGGTCAGATCTGGTGAATTAGGCTCTTGTAATGCGGGTATTTCAGTGAACAGAAATGATTATTTGCAGTAAGGAAAAGCAAGTTGGTAGATATCGAAGCCAAGCCATGTTCGTGTAAGACGAACGTGCTCACTTGGGCACAAAGGCTTGTCAGTGCAAACGTGTAAGAGGGTCCTAGTGAATGCGTGATGTTTACGTGGCATAGTATGTGTACATCTGCTGCAGAGGCTTAGTATGACATGCACTGTAATTCGTGTACGGGTACTGTTCTGGCGCAGTATGTCATGCATGTAATGTAATTCGTGTGCGAGTTCTGTAGTGTCATAGTGTGTGATGTAGTGTAATTCATGCATGAGTGCTGAAGTTAAATAGTACTCATGGCTCGTATAGTGTAATTGGTGTGTTAGTACTGTAGTGGTGTAGCATGCTGTGTAAGGTATGCTGTGTAGCATAGGTAGCATGTGTAGGTAAGGTTTAGCATACCGTGTATATTCCTGTTGGGTACTGCAGTGACAGTCTGTCGTGTAGTGTCATTCGTGCATGAATACTGCAGTAGTGTAATTGTATTGGCAGAGAATGTGATCTAGTGCGATTCCCAAATGAGCACTGCAGTGGCGGTACGTCGGGCAGTGTAATTTCTGATTGAAAATTTAATGGTCACTGACCAAGGTCAAAAAACGAAATACGTTTCGGGAACGCTATAGACGGCTCCATTGTTCACAATGAGGCGACCGGCGGATGGCTCCGTGTTTTTGTAGCACTCAGAAGTGTTTTCAGTCATTTGGCATAGATAGGATGTAAAGTTCCATCGTTCCTGTTTAGTGTGTTAGACGTTGTCTGGATGATAAGTGACTCAAAGGTTTTGGCGAGTTGATGCATTCTTTTCTGTTGTCAGTATCTTCGCTTCTTCCAAGTTAATCTCGTGGCTACTTTTCTTCGCATGTTCGGCGATTGCATTCGTTGACACTTTTTCGTTGCGTAACAGTAACAGTACTGTGGACTCTGCAATGTGTTCCGCACTATAACGCGTTAGCAATTCGTAATATCTAATTGATGTATGTCCAAAGCAGTAGAGAAAAGGGGAAAAAGAAAGAGAAGGTTGTATCGAGTTGCAATTCCTAGCGAAGCTTAAGCGTCCATGAAATTCATAAATTGAAACTCTCACTTTATCTTATATTTCTTACGTCATGTATTAAGCGCTGTCATTAAGGCTTGCTACATGAACTGAAATAGGAAAAAGGATCCATGCTCCACATTCATCGATATTTCGCTGTATTTAATAAGGTGTTACAAGGGCTAAGTCCTTGTACTCTTCAGTGTTTTTTCTTCTTGTATACCTTTTTTCCTTACAGCTAAGCGATGACCACAAAAGGTTACGGCGACTTGGACACTACGTTATGCAATGGACGCCGTTATCTGATATTCGAGGCCGAACAAATAATTTGCACAAATAACGTTGCCCCTGAGCGCCTGAGTTCAGCAAACTGCAGTATCATCGCTCAGTAGAACTGCACAAATGCAAACCTCTTTGCGGTAGGCATAAACCTATTTACGATGCGCTTATAAATAAAAAGAAATTTATGTGCAAGTAAGAATGTGAAGAAGCTCAGCGCTGCTGTATAGTCCCTATAGATTCTGGAAATTATGGCACTGCATGCCGTGCTTCATCGCCAACGCTGGTCACCTTGGCGCAAGTCTTGCGCTGAAGCTGTTGCGTCGTTGGCTGCTTCGTCCTCCATCCAGTTAATTAGTCCCCCACTCTTTCTTAACTTGGTAGGGGTGCATAATTAGCATAAATCTGCAATACCCAGAACGGTTGCTTTTCTTCGAAGTGGGCTTATATTGCCGAATTTTTTGATGAAATTGACAGCTTTTTTCGACGTTTGGTATTGTGTTTTTATGATATCGCCTCGACATCAATGATAATTCAACCTCTTTTCCATTTCGTGGTTTTTTACTGCGATGAGCATTTTCTATGATGCAATCACAAATCAATTACTGGATATGGTCGTGTGCTTTAATTCTTTCGAATATGTTCTCGAAGAGAATTGGCTCTCGTTCTGACCTTCTTCTTGAGTCCAGCCTGTATTCACGCTCAGTGCGTCTCTCGAGTATATGGAGACGAGAATAAGAACCACGTGCAAAATGGGCTAAAAAAAAAAAAAAAATGTCCTTCTCTAGTGGAGCAAAATCTATCAAAAGGACAAAATGAGTCGTGGGCTGCTGCTACATATATTCGCTATATCGAACTTCTATTTATATAGATATCTATTTATGCAGTGCCAAAAATGCAGCGAGTTTTCATCTGAGGTGTCTTCCATGCGTGGTGTATTCGATATGACTGCATGCGAGACGCCATATACGCATCTCGGTCGGAAAGGGAACAGTGAGTGAATAAGGAGGAGTAAGAAAGGCGTGTAGGGGAATGAAAAAAAGGGAAATGAAAGAGGAAGGAAGATAGAGTGACCGTTTCCCAATACTCCTTTTCGAACAGGAAGCAAACCGACCGAACACTTCACGTCGGCGAGCGAGTCACAGCTTCCCCTGCCGACGCCCGCATCACACTTGACTGGCATTTCCGCAATTCCTGTAGGCTATAGCCTTCTCCTCAATCTCCCTTTGCATATATCGTCCCCGGAGGACGTCGCCGAAACGCAGTGTCAATCCAGAGCTCCAGGAAGAACTCTTCTACTCTGCCTGTAGGCTTATTCTAGAAAGGGGATAGGAGAAGGGAGGAACGGAAGAATATAATGCAGAGATTGGGGATAAGCGCGGAGAATAGGGGGTGAAGGGAAAGTCTATTGGTAAAGTTAAAAAAGAACAAAAATGGAAAAGACAAGGAAAGGCGAGCAGCACGCGCAAGTGAGTGGGTAAACAGTCGGGTAAATAACTCAGTCCGGGGAGCCTGCTCCCACCCGTTTCCATTGCTGCGTCGAGTGAAAGGGGAATACGGGAGAAAGGGGAATATCCACTCGAAGTGACTCTTCCCAAACAGGAACTCAGTCGGCGCGGAAGAGCGCGAAAATGCAAAGACGCCCCTCCGCATCTCACACAGCCCGCACCCCAACCAGCCCAACTCCACATCGTCATTGCGCCTGCTCTCTTGTGACTTCCATGGCAGAGCTAGCGGCAGAGTCCTCCAACAAACTTTCAAGAACCGTTTGGTGGCGTGGCTGCGTAGCTTTATCTGTTTTTTGACGGTGGGTAAAGAGGAGAAAGCTTATGCTTAGGACTTGACACGGCAAAATCACTGTGCAGAGAAACAGGGAAAAGCAAACAAAAAAAAATAATAAAAATATCCGGCTCTGTAAAAAGAAACTTCGTGAGAACCGCCAAAATACTGTTCATACTTAGGTAGTAACCCTGCTTTCACTTCCTTCATTGCTATAAATTTATTCCGCAGGGCCATGTGCAGGATTTCTCAACTTATCACATGAATTCAGTGCCTATAGAGTCCCAGCTTCACACTTATTTTCGTCCCTATTAAATATTCAGATGTATTTTCAGGAAAAACGTGGGGCCGAAAGCCTACCAGTAGTGGATGAATTCACACATGATGCAAGACGGTAATTGGTATAGCTTCTCACACGGCCTTGTTTCTCTATATCTTTTTATATAGTTTCCGGCCGGTCAGCTGTTGCGGCCACGTATGGTATGTCTCCGAGGTAATTGGTGAGATCCCGCTCAGTGTGACTAGCTTAAATAGTACACTATAGAAAATGGATGTAGAAAGGCTAGCCCTCTTTGTGTCTCTATGTTCGGGTCTAGCTCATTCTTATTCATTCAAACTGTTGCAGCTATCCCTGCAACGCCAGACTCTAACCATAAGAAATTAATATATTCTTCTAGCTGTATATTAAACAACAAGCAGACCTTCTGGTCAGTTCCGCGCATTAGTCCTTTCCTAGAAAGCGTCCGGCGTCAACACGTATCGAAAGGCACGAAAATGGTCCTTAACGGGCTCAGCGATTGCGTGTGATTAGAAATTTTCGCCGCAGCGTCTTTCATTTCCAATACAAGTTATCATCGCTGGCATCAGTAACGAGGGGGTATACATTTACTGAAATTCACTATAGGACACCCAGATATTGTTTTACATTAATTAAGTGCGTTAATGTCCAGCTTTCCTGGATGGAAGGATGTCGAAGTTTGAAGCGTCCCCTTTTAATCGAGGTATCCATGTAGTGACACCTGGCATCCAGTGACTAGCGCCATCTGTAGACCGCCAGGAGCGAGAAATGCGTATTTTGGTGGTATTTTTCTAGCGGTGGAAGCCACCAAAAAACGATTGGAAGATTGGTGGCTTAAAAGCAGAAAAGTGACATAATGTTAGTAATGTAGAAACAAAAATTCAAGTAGATAGAATGGTGTTATAGTTAACCAATCTTAAACAATGATTAAGATATAGGGAGAAAAATGAGCACAATAGCAACTGCCACCACCCCGTTTCAAAGGGGACGCTCCTATATTCCATCAATCCATCCATCCGGTGTTCTAAAGACGCCGTCGGAGACACATTTTGCAAGTGTTTTATACCAAGGAAGTCGAGGGCTAGACCAGCACTAACCTTGTACATGCTAGAAAGCGGTCGGCGCCTGAGAGCAATAGGACGCTCCTAACTTCCCTCCATGCAGAAAAAATGGACATGGGTGCGCGAAATAGATGTAGCAACTGGTTGAGAGTGAGGTAAGTCTCGTATATATATCGTTTGGTTTTCCAAACGAAGTTCAGTCAAAATACCTCCACTTGCCGCTGATGCCGGCTATGATACGTGTATTGTGCACGAAAGTCGCTGCGGTGGAAATTCTTGGAATTCGTTAAGTGCGGGAACGGCCATTTGGTGTCTTTCGACAGGCTTTGGCGCCGAACGCTTCCTAAAAAAGGACTTTCACTTATACTAGTGCAGCGTAAGCTACGAATTGACACGGACTTCGTCCATGCGAGGCGCATGCTCGAACGACGGGCCACGTGACTACACTCTAAAAAAAAAAGGTGTGATCTTAGTCTTTTTGGGGGGTAAACTGCTTGTCGCTGAGCTAACACCTTTTTGGGGTAAGGTTACGCTGTGTCTTGGAAGACTAAGTATTTATACCATTGCATGTAGTGTAACATTACGCTTCTGGTAGCATAAACTTGCACCTTCACAAGCAGTGTAACTGTATTCTACCTAGGCATAACGTTGCACCTTTCATAAAGGCCTATGTTTTAGTCTGTCGATGGCATAAGCATACCCTTGCATCAAAGGTGCAAGTTTGCACCTTGACAACGTAAGCTTATCCTGTATGTACAGGTGCAAAGTTACCATTTTAGAGTATAAATTTATATTACGACAAAGAGCGCAAAGTTTTGCACCTTTATGGTGCAAGCTTATACCACCAGGAGAAGGATAACGTTGCCCTCCAAGCAGTTTAAAGTAATGCCATATTACATAGGGTATCTAAGCATCATCTTGTGGTATATATATGCTATCCACACAAAAGTACTATTACCAATCTGCATCGTAAACTTGGTCACTGGAAGCAGGAATAAAGCTAACCAATACATTTCAAGATTTTCTGGAAGGAAAGATTATGTTGAAACATTGCAATATCTTTGTGTCGTCTGGAGTGTGACAGTGAGCAATGTTTCAGGTGAGGTAGGCTGTGTCATGTTGTATTCAAGCCGTAAGTTATGTTGCAGAGTGAACAAAAAGAATTTACAGAACAATCGGTTAAGATAACATACCATGGTGTTTATTTTACCTCATTATACACCGAAGTTGCAGCAAGGGACTGGATAATCTTCTCCGCACAGTCAGGGCAGGGATGTACCACGTATTTGACCTGCATAGAAAAGAGAACTTGTAATCAGTTACTCACGAAGAAAGTCTCACAAAACATGCTTATGGAGTAATTAATTCACATATAAAAATAACACTGCACAAAGGGCAAGTAAAAAGGAAGACAGATGGAAATAGTGCACCAGTACAGGCTTCCAAGTGTTTATATAATGAGAATTGTGAAATCACACAATATATAGATCAATGAAAATTCTCCAAATCTGAGCTTTACCTGTGCCACTAACACACACATAGACAACTAGCACATTGCAATCTCAGAAAAAATTGACAATATGCTCAATAAGACACAATATACAATGAGACATATTCTTGTTAGGAGCAGGGTCAAGCCATAGGCATCACTGATGTTGGACTACCCAGAGGGTTATTTAAAGAAATATGAATGAAAACATATTGATAAAATAGAAGCTAGCCTAATAAAGGCAAAAGATGTGATTTAAAAAACCCTTCCCTCTACTCGTTCATATGTGCAGTTCTCCTTTTTTTTTATCATTAGCTTTTTATGTTAAACTTTGTTTTATCACCTTCACTTTCACCTTTGTTTTTTGCTGGTTTCCACTCCAACACCCAAACATTATAGTTTGCTTTCACACCTGACCATACCAGTGGTCTTGTTTCTAGTCACTATGGTCTCACCCTCCTAGAAAACACTGTCTCTGGTCCTTCATGACATTATCTTATGTTGCCTATAGTGTTAATGTTTTCCTGAGACTACACTGTCTTTAGTCATCTGATCATCCATCACAAGTGACAACTGCAAATCTCTTCTTCTTCTTTTTTTTTTTTTTTTTGGGGGGGGAGGAGGGATGGGGGGAGGTTCTTTTGTTCTTGCATTCGTTGTCATTTCTCATGAATATAACGAATGAAGCTTGTTCCTGCAGAGCTTGCTCCTGCAGGGGTATGTCTAAGGCCATTCTATTGTTTCTGCCTTTAGTGCAGTTTACATTCCTGGAAAAAGGCATGAATATACCACAGAGGCTATGCCTTATAAAATGCGGGATACCACTTCTGAAAGATGGAACATTTCATGCTAAAAGAGCAATGATAGCAAGGCACATCCAAAGCACCTTCTGCACATGTGCATTACTGCAGTGATGTCACAGATGCAGAATTATGTAAAGCATGACAATAAAATGCAACTTTTACATAAGTTCATTGCTAGTTTCACACCACACATCAGCTTATGCCGATGCCAAAAACTTCTCGAGACTGCCGTTTCACTTCAAAACTACATTATCTTGCTCAGGAGGCAAAAAACAATACACTTCAATACCCCTATAATTCCTTGAACAAACCACAAAGCTTGAGATTCTATGTATTGCTGTTTCATGTAATGCTCGCAGCACATGCAGCAGGAATAAAACTTCTCATAAACTGCAATTTGCCAGAACTGTCAACTGCTTATCTCTTTAGATGCCTAACTAATGAAATTGTAAATGCTGACCAATATTATACAAGAATGATTATTAAAAAGTGTTTACAACAAATTTCTCGAAGATTATGTTCTTTACCTTTACAGATTGCAAATCATAAACTATGAAGAGACACCCGTGCAGTCTCTGCCGGCGGGTTGTGCAGCAATGTGGACTTTGGGTACCTGGTACAGCTTCAGGATTAGACTTAATTATCTATTCTTTTTGTTTATAAGAGGCAATATGAAAACTGCAAAATTGAAGGCTATTAATGAGTGAGCCTAGGCCTAAAACCCTCCTAATCATCTATGTGGTCTAACATAATGAGCATCAAAAATATTCCTTTAAAAGCTTTGTAAGTTGGTTTTTCCACATTACATAACTAAAAAAGGGTGTTGCTGACATTTCTTATTCAGATAATATAGACATATTTTGTGTTTTTGATGATGCAGAAGAAGCTAACATGATTCTGTCAACAATACCAAGTGCAGCAACATTTTTTACATGCAATGTGGGAAAGCAAGACAATAGTTTTCAAATACGCCTTTCCTTGTTCAGTATTTTGAACTACATTGCTCTTTCAGAAAATTTAAGAACTGGGCTCACCTATAATATTGGGGACCCTCATTTCTGGTATATAATACTGTCCCCTAAAATTAAAATGCAAAAGTTAAGTCAATTTTGGTTGATTAGCCATTCAGCCATTATCCCCTACCACAGACATGTCCCCTGTGCTGCACAATCCAGTTCTAATTGTACTGCAAATTTCATTTCATTCATTCTCCCTTTATAGGCCCATAGACATGACATAAGGGGTGGGGGCATATATATATATATATTTGTTAAATGGTAGTGGTGGAACACAAGGAAAATACGCTGAGTACAAATGGCACAAAACAATATAAAGAACACAAAAGAAACAATAAAGCTGAAAGTGCTAAAATACCGTCCATTACATATCGCCTGCAGTACTTCATTTTTAGTTTCATTCTATTGTGGACATACCTAGCAACATAAGAGCATGTGAGTTGTTGAAAATTACACCCATCAGAGAACATAACCTTACTGCTGAGAACCAAGTGCAAACAATTTAAATATTAGGTTTTGAAGAAAAAAAGAAAAGAGGCATACATTAACAGCTCACTCAATAAAAAGAAGTCAACATGCTCAGATCGATTACATACTGAAAAAATTCCTCCCTTGCTAACTTGCTCAATAGCACTGAATGGTTCCAAAATCAATGTAATGCCAGGGCTATTGCTCCTCAGCATCGAAAAATATGCTCTTTGATAGACATAAAGCAACAATGAACAGACCACAATGCCACAGCTATGTCGAAAAATACATACCACACAAATCTTGCCGTAAGTAGTCGTCCAGCGCTGAAGAAAGCAGGTTGATCTTTAGAAGCAGGAGTAACAGCACTTCTACACCGTATTCCTCCTACTGGCAGGTACGCTGCAGCAAAGGTATCATTCATAACATTAGCATGATACTTGTAACTAGTACATACATAACTATAGTACAAAAAATAATGGCACCACACATGCCACAACAATGACTCAAATATTTTGACAATGAGCTTAAAAGCTACAACTCCTGTTCCTAGATATATCTGTAACAATATCTGCCACCTCTTTACAGTCGAAATAACTGCTTAAATAAACTAGAATAGCAGATTTATGACAAACTGCTAGCACAATGACAATACACATTAACTTCAATGAGGGAATGTCTCAGTACCAGTGAATTGTAGTAATGAGTATAACACAATGTCTGACAACAGAAACTACAGAAGGAAAAGAATGTGTTGTTATTGGTCAGGCATAGCCTCCTTTCTATGGGTCAGGAGACTGAAAAGTTCAGAATGGAAATAGCTGAGTAGAAACTATAGCAAATCCCCAAATGAAAAATATTAGTGATATAAAAATTTTCCTTAGCTCGCTAACGAAAATTAGCACATTTAATCAAAATAGCTGTTTGGGCCAGTTGGTTCATACTTACACCCTAAAAGACCAGCGAAAAAAAAGAAAACAGGTACAAAGGAACACAAAACGTATTTCAGTGCCCGTCCTGTCATTTTTTGTTCCTTTGTCCCCGTAATTATTATTTTTTTTTGCGCTGGTCTTTTTATGTACCGATTACAAAAAGAAAGTCAGTCTTAAAGCAGAGAAGGGGTGACACATGGTTTGCTTCAATGCTGAAGACATCTGATCACCAGCTAACCCAGATTTTTCACTTGTTAAGTGATTTGATCGAGTCCAATATTTATTATCAGTTTTTAACATAAGTGATCAGCAAGTTAAATAACACCATTTACTCGCACACGCCCTCAAACACAATGAAACTCAATTGATAAGTCACTGTCTGGGCGTGCACCATATTGCACGGCATGAGCGAAAATGGCAACACGCAAGGAGACACACACATGGCACGCGACATAAATATTCTCCGACGAGAATCCCAAGCAGTATACATTGAGGCAGATGTCAGTGATCAGCAATATGTGCCACAAAAGTGCGCGTGTCAATTTAAACGCCCCTTTCTGGACGGAAACAATGCTTTGGACTTACCAGCACGGATAGCAGAGACCAGTTTCAAATTCTTTGAAGAAACGACAGTCTACGTTCTTGCGCAGACGAGACGAAGGACTTGAGCCTGCGGCGAAAAAAAAAAAAAAAGCGTGAGAAATGTCTTTCCTGCACATTGCGTCACTGCGACAGTATACATGTACACGAATCGGCTCGGTCCCACCTCTGGTCTCGACGCCATCAGCTCAAAACTGCGGGGTTAAATCGGCGTTCTGAAAGCGTGACTTTAGGATATCAAGCGCGCTGCCTTCGAACGTACAAGTTGCTGGCAAAAGAACCGTAAACTTAACCCATCACCCTGCATGCTCTCCCGCATTTATGGCAACGTTCCCGTAAAGCAGCAACAACAGACGATCAAAATCGATTGTAGGCAGCGAGCAAAAATAATGCGGCATGCAAACACGTCAATGAGTATCACCGGGACTGCATTAGCGCTCGTCGACGCATACTTTCGACCGCGGGATATGCTTGTGAGCGTCGTAGACGACTAAAAATGCACCATTAACATCCCGCAAAAAGGTCGTGACCATCTAAAAATTTTGGGATGCGCCGCTCCTCCAGTCTGAACTGAGGGAGTGGTATGCTCAGGTTGGGATCCAAGACGTCGTGCTCAGAGGCCGTTTCACAGACAAACAAGCAGCGTCGCGGACGTAAGCAATAACAAAACATGTTCAGGCCAAGTTAAATAGCAGAGAAAAACACGTAAAACGAAATGTAAAACGTCACTTACATGCGCGGCTGAAATTTGGCGCCAAGGATCCGTTGGAACGCCACCACCGCGACGACCAGCCATCCGCCGTTTCATTCCGAAGTTCACACTTTCACGAAGTCGTTTCATAGTAAGGCATCGATGAGCGAACTCGATGAAATAATCGCTGAGAGCAACCGAACTTTTCTAAAAACACAGATGAGTACCAACGACAAAGAGCACGAACGCTGACTCGTGCGGCAATCGCCGTCGTCGTCTTCTCGGACTAGCAGAGTCGCAGGGAACGCAGGCAGGCTCAAGCAACTACGAACACGTGACGCTGCGTTGAGAATAAAAGCAACAAAACTAAAAAGCAACTGCTTCGCTTCTCGTCTCACCACCACTCCCCCGTCACCTCCCCTTTCTCCCTGTTTTGCAGCGTACACACTTGTCTGTCCGCCCTTGTTCTGAGTTCGGCCTTGCTCTCTCCACGGTCAAGCTCGCGTAGGAGTCAAAAGACGGGACGGGTGTCGGGGGGGTGAAGGGGGGAGGCACCGCTTTTTGTAAGAAGATAAGATGCTCCCAACTTTCGACGATTCCCCACCTCCTCCGGGGAAAAACGAGGGGTCCTTTTGTGGTAGCTCTTGAAAGGACATCGGACGGGAAGTAGGAACACAGCCGCACCCAGCTTGAAACCGGTTACCATCATAAAAAAAAAAAAAAAGAAGAAACAAGCGGCAAACTTTTTTTTGCTTGAGCTGCAGGGACGAAATGGTGTAAAGTCATGCGAGAGAGACTAACGTCTTCCGTGCGGGTGATTGCGCAGGGTATATTTAAGCCATGCGGTTTCAGATAGCATAAATCCCGAAGTTACCCTCCTTTTACACTCTTTTTTTTTAGAGTGTAGTTGAGTATTTCTTGTTATTCCATCAAATCCATAAACGCTTATACCGTCTATACATCGCCACCCCTGGAGATCTGATAATTATTGCATATCAAACACCCTAGAATGTTAAGAAATTGAGTCGGCGGAAGTTTGTATGCATACAACAATAAAACATGAATACTGCAGCACATGAACGTTCGTATTTATGCATTCGGTCTGATTTGTGTCGTTACGACTGTTAAACGATAGTTGGAAAGGAAACCGAGGACATCTTCACAAGGTTACTGTTCCAATTATAAATTGCTTCTCTGTATGGCTTTATCGACGTTTGTCCGGCCGCAAAAAAAAAAGAAAAAAAAGCGCAAAAAAAAAGAAAGAACGGATTTACGGGCCCAAATATTGGATCTAAAAATGTTCCCGCCTTATTCAAATTCGTGACGTTCGTACAAAAAAAAAACGAAAAAAAAAAGACGGTTTTTCACATTTTTGGAATGATTGGAGGCGTTCGAGGGTCTTTTCTTTTTTCTTTTCTTTTCTACAAAGTCTCAATCAGAAACGGGCCTTATACTGATGCAAAAAGTGCTACTTTCATAAGTATACGGCAAGTATAAGATTGAGGCAAAGACGAAGTGCGTTTCAAAAACTTGCCTTAATGCACCAAAAGTAAGCCTTATGAAAGTTTCACTTATCGCAATGGAAAAAAGTCTGGGAACGAGGCTAGAAACAATTTTTCACACTAAATTGCAAGTTTTTTCGCAAATAAACACCTTTTAGCGACTGCAAACGTGAAATACATTTTGATTATTGCTTTTATTGAAGCTTAACGCCAAATTGGAAACCGAAAACACTATATTTAGCCAACTGTCGTCCACAGTCTGGCCACCCTTTTTGCCTTCTTTCGCCGTTGCTGTGTTTTGTTGTTCCTGTTCTTGCTTTTTGGTCGTTTTTCGCACGTGCTTTTGATCTGAAGCTTTTGTTTTTCTTCTTCCTCCTGAAGTCAAGTGATTTCGCTGCTTTGGTATTTGTTTTTATATGCATATATCGCAGCCTGTCTAGTTTATTTTTGTAACAATGACATCGGAAAGGAAGAAGATTAATTCACCGAGGAAGAGAGAGCGGTACTTATTGACCTGGTGAACAAAAGAAAAGCCATATTTGAGAACAAGCGTACGGACGCAGTGTCCGTAAGTCAAAAGAAGAAAGCGTGGGAGGCGAATTCAATAGCCGACACGGTGTGCGGCCTCGCAACAGCCAGCAGCTCCGCAAATGCTGGGAGAATCTCAAGGAAAGGTGGCGTCGAAGTAAGGCAACGGAAACGAAGGAGTTGTTCCGCACAGGTAAGCTGCCTTCTCTTATCGTATGCAATTATCGCTACTGCACAAAGATTCGATAACGGCTGCGCATTTGTTGAGCGCGAAGTTACTGTCGAGTGCAGTTGTCAAGAAAAATGTATCCATGAAATTTGCTCTCTCGTTTTCAGGCGGCGGCTCAGCACCACAGTCAACACTGACGGAGGAGCTGGAAAGGGTCGGCGCGGTGGCTTCGCACATGTCTGTGCGTCTAGATAATACATACGACAGCGACCGCGCGCGGCACAGCGGGGCGATCGCAGCCTCCGCCGACGAGTGCACAGCAGCTGTGGCGCGGCTTTTGGCGCCAATGCAAACCGGAGCAGTCTCTACATTCAGTGCAAATGAAGGTAAGGGTATCTCTTCACTGCGCTTTATGCGAGCTTTGCACTGTTTTACAATAGGTATGCCTGGCTGACGAAATGAAAACGTGATATTAAACCAACAGCGAGAGTGTTTTGACAGTACATTGTGTACCTGTCCCATACCAAAGTCGGTAGTAAAAAAAAAAAAAAAAGAATGCATCCTTCATTAAATTTTTGCACCACTGTTGTGGAACGTGAGAGTGACTCGAGAAGTGAACAACTTCAGGGTGACAGCCAAACTCGTAGTAGTTGGTGGCTTTTACTTTTTTTTCTCAAACAATATCAAAGCCTGACAATAAAAAAATTGACATGAGGGAAAGGTAGCACAGTTGCCGGCAAAGGTGGTATCTTTCTCAGCCCGAGTTCGAGACCCACTGGCAGCTAGACGTTTTTTTTGCTTGTTTTTCTCGAAAGAAGCTTGAAAGCCACTGTGGCGAAAATCAATAAATGTGAAGAGTATTGCTTCTTTATGACAGACTTCAGGCAGCAGAAACACGCTTTTATTTCAAGGTAACATACATAATGGGTACACAGCAGTAAACTCGTTTCAGACAGCATGGGGGAAGAATTGATTTATCATTGTCAACTGTGCAGGCAGCATATGATTGCATTGTTTTAATTCATTATCAGTGAATAATGTTCAATTTCTTATACATTTACTAGAATGAGAAAAATAAAATGTAGCACTGTGGCAGTATTTACATACGCAGTGGTCATGCATCTACATACAACATGTAAGTGCACTAAACTAGACCCATAAACACAGAATTGTTGGAGCTGAGAACAAATATATTGGCTAAGTCCTGTCAGAGTTAAGACCACAGACGAGAAAAAGCTTCTCAGATGTCTTTGTCATTCTGCCTTTTAATATGAATTCTGATCTTTAATGGGATGCTGCTACATATACTTGCTAATGCATAGTTGCTTTAACATGTTAATAATGTAATGACTAACTAAAGGTGTATTGCAGACTAAAGTAAATAGTGCATTTGTATGAATATACCTTAATAATGCGTGAAAGATAACCATGGGACAGATGGGGCCTTTGACACATCTATGCAGACCCAGTGCTTAAAAAGATAGAAATGACCGATGCTGCCAGTGCAGGTTTCTCCATGGCCAGTCTGTCATGGCACAGTCTACCATGTGATACTGTGTTTTTGATATCACTGAAGGTTAGCCCTAACAAAAAAGGACTCCTCATGACTCCTCAAAGTGCTCACAGCAAGATTTGTCCTTTCCAGATGCCAGTGAACTGCTTTATGAGGCTGATACCGACATCTGGCCCAGCAGCGAAGGCCAAGACGATGAATCAGTGCCAACACTGCGGCAGCCATCTCCACAACCACCTGCTCGAGCCTCAGGGACAGAGCAGAACGGTGGCTCAAACACCTTGAACTCCAGCCAGCAGAACGGTGGCTCAACCACCAAGAACAGCAGCGCAGTCCCGCAGCCTAGAGGGAATCGACGGCGCACAGCTATTGAGGAAGAGCTCGAAGCAAGACTTCAAGCTGTGTCAGAAGAAAAAAACCAGAGGAAGAAAGAACACCTTCTCCGCATGCGTTTAATGCGTGCTGAGAGGAAAGAGAAAAAAGTACTTAACATGCAAAAGCTGCAAAATGCACAGCAAAAAGCTGCCATTTTGCAGCTGCAATTTCAGTCGCTACAAAAGCAAGTGCAGTAAATCAGCTTTGCAGCAAATATCAAGTTTTGTCTATTTCATCAAAATACATCTCGGTTCTGTGGCAGCACGCACTAATGCTGACAGCTAACCATATGCATTTTTCAACCTCACAGTTTGTTGGAAGCCGCTGTCATGAGTACATCGCAATAATGCACATTGGGCAATGACACCTTCTGATGCTTCAGGAGGTTAGCATACGCATGTAGCATGCGTATGCTAACCGTATGCGTATAAGCATGTAACATCTACTAAATCCAAAGAATCACTAAATGAAAAACTTTACTGCAAGTTTTTTTTATAGATATATACTGGAAACCAAATAACCATTCTCCACTCCGTTATATTGGAAATGCTATAATATACATAAAGTTAATTTCGAGTTTTTTATGACGGTCTCTTTTCATAAGGAGTTTCTTCCTTTTGTAACAATACTGATTGCCTGAGGACATCAGTAGGGTATGAGATGAAGGATGAGTAAATGATTAAATGAATGGAAAAGGTTGGCTGTTATGTTGGAAAGGCTGTAGTATACATAAAATTGTAAAATTTTGTGATGGTCTCTTTCCATAATGAGCGTGACCTAGTGAATACAGACGATATACAGCCAACAATGCTCCTTGCCATACATGTACCTTAGCCCTGTATGACTAGTGGCACAAACTTCTGTGAACTCTGTGAAAATGTGAACTCTTGTTTGAAACTTGGTTATCTTAAGTCGAGCTATAATTTCTAAATTTGCAGGTGTGTGAGGCGTCTGCTTAGCCAAAAACAAAGTGAAAATACTGTTGTCGACGTCTAGTGTTTGCTTGTGAAACACTGGTGCCCTTGCTGTAGGCCCATTTCCAGTCTACTTTGAGGGTAAGCGGCACACCTCGACACGGTTAATAGCAACGAGCCACTCTGAACACAGAAAATGTGTCACATCATCTTTATCAATTGCAATCATAATGGTACTGTGTCATGTGAACTCTTGTTTGCAACTTGGTTATCTCAAGTCGAGCTATAATTTCTAAATTTACAGGTGTGTGAGGCGTCTCGTTAGCCACAAACAAAGTGAAAATACTGTTGTCGACGTCTAGTGTTTGCTTGTGAAACACTGGTGCCCTTGCTGTAGGCCCATTTCCAGTCTACTTTGAGGGCAAGCGGCACACCTCGACACGGTTAATAGCAACAAGCCACTCTGAACACAGAAAATGTGTGACATCATCTTTATCAATTGTAATCATAATGGTACTGTGTCATGTGAACTCTTGTTTGCAACTTGGTTATCTGAAGTCGAGCTATAATTTCTAAATTTACAGGTGTGTGAGGCGTCTGGTTAGCCAAAAACAGTGAAAATACTGTTGTCGACGTCTAGTGTTTGCTTGTGAAACACTGGTGCCCTTGCTGTAGGCCCATTTCCAGTCTACTTTGAGGGCAAGCGGCACACCTCGACACGGTTAATAGCAACAAGCCACTCTGAACACAGAAAATGTGTCACATCATCTTTATCAATTGCAATCATAATGGTACTGTGTCATGTGAACTCTTGTTTGCAGCTTGGTTATCTCAAGTCGAGCTATAATTTCTAAATTTGCAGGTGTGTGAGGCGTCTGGTTAGCCAAAAACAAAGTGAAAATACTGTTGTCGACATCTAGTGTTTGCTTGTGAAACACTGGTGCCCTTGCTGTAGGCCCATTTCCAGTCTACTTTGAGGGCAAGCGGCACACCTCGACACGGTTAATAGCAACAAGCCACTCTGAACACAGAAAATGTGTGACATCTTTATCAATTGTAATCATAATGGTACTGTGTCATGTGAACTCTTGTTTGCAACTTGGTTATCTCAAGTCAAGCTATAATTTCTAAATTTACAGGTGTGTGAGGCGTCTGGTTAGCCAAAAACAGTGAAAATACTGTTGTCGACGTCTAGTGTTTGCTTGTGAAACACTGGTGCCCTTGCTGTAGGCCCATTTCCAGTCTACTTTGAGGGCAAGCGGCACACCTCGACACGGTTAATAGCAACAAGCCACTCTGAACACAGAAAATGTGTGACATCATCTTTATCAATTGCAATCATAATGGTACTGTGTCATGTGAACTCTTGTTTGAAACTTGGTTATCTTAAGTCGAGCTATAATTTCTAAATTTACAGGTGTGTGAGGCGTCTCGTTAGCCAAAAACAAAGTGAAAATACTGCCGTCGACGTCCAGCGGTTGCAAGGAATTATACATTGTGACAAATTCGCCAGAGGCAACAAGGACGATCTAGAACAGTGTGAAACCAGTCAAGCATGGCTACAATTGTTCACGATAAATTTGTGCACAAGACGCCATCAAAGCGAAATATATGCAGGAACAAGAAAATTATGATGGAAAATATTTTCCATCATGAATGTTAACCAACTCGCCCAACTTTCGGCATTACTTAGCAAGAAAATTAGTTGCTTCACGGCCAATGAAGGCAGAAATACAACAAGGAAGTATGATGCTTATGGTGTTTTATTCATGTTGGCATACTGTGCAATGTTAGAGAGCCATAGGTGGTTTAAATTTCTGGATATCCAGGAAATAAAGAAAGGTAGAGCAGCGACTAACCAAAAGCTTGGTGCAATTGACAAAAAGTTGGAGGGCTTCGGTATGCTTGAGAAACAAGTCGACGAGAGCAATGAAAAAATGGCTGCACTAGTTCTCGGCATCTGTGTTCCTCAAAACCTGAGTTGCTTTAGGGCAATGCAAACCAAACCAAATGCATTAATAAATCCCCAGGTGGTCTAAATTCACCAGAAAACTTCTAACATTGGCATAAAAAAAAAATTGAAATACCAAGCAAATTATAAAACTGAATAATATTCAAAGCAGGACATTGGAATATTGTAATGATGCGGGGGTACAGAGGTTATTATGCATTAGGGATATAAGAGCAAACGTATAAAATTTCTTCTTTACACATCCTGTCGCAAAACAGCTAATCAGTGTAAAGGAACTTCGTGGTTGGCAGAAAGAAAGCATAAATATGCGGTCATCACACATGCAAGGAACACAAAAGATTCAATCAAGAGCTTCAGTTCAGTGATGAGATTGTGTTCCTTCCGTATATGACGGCTGTATGTTGGTGCGTTCTATCTGCAAATAAAGCAGCTGTGAGCTGCTCAGTCGTGTCTTCCTCCTGCCTGTGTTTCCCACCTTTAATCAAAGATAAAGGATATGGGTCTAGCATACTGATGCCGCTCAGTGAAAATACTGCGCAATAATCCTTTCTCTGGTTCTGAAACCACTTGTTGTATCCACCAGTGGCACCAAGGGGGACGGCTGAGCTCCTCCAGAGTTAGAAATAGGCGGAGTATTGTCACGAGTGGCATCATACTGCGCAGCTGGGGGGTTGGGGTCTTTGAGCAGCCTGCCCAGGTTGTGCAGTGCTGCACATGCTGTGATCACTATAGGCACTGTAGCTGTTTTAATCTGCAGCGTCATATCGAGGCATGGAAACCTTCTCTTCCATACCCCGAAGGTTCTCTCAATGGTGCAGCGTGTCCGTGTTTGTGACTTGTTGTACCTGCAGAAAAATAAAAGTTTTTCTTTATTGAACCACTGCACTTGCCTTTGTTAAAGCTACAGCTTCAACTTACTTGTGCTGTGGACTCCCTTGTTGCACGTCATCTCTCAAAGGTGTCATCAGGTAGCGCCTGCACGCATAGCCCATATCACCAAGGAGGACACCAGGAATATTGCCCTGCTCGTACAGGACCATGGCTCGACTGTTATCGAAAATACGGCTGTCATGAGCCGAACCAGGCCAGCTGGCTACCAGGTCCAAAAATTGGAGGTTGGGCCCTGTTATTGCCTGCAAGAAGAAGTAAACTGGCTCTTGCAACGCGTACTCCACTCGCATTGCTGCCAGTAATTATGGCCTATATACGAGAACAGTAGTGGTCAGATGAATAAAAATTAAGGCTACTTGCGTAGTGCAAACGTTTGCACACTAGCCCAAGTACTGCCTGTTTTAAGAGATTTATATACATTTTAAGTCACTGCACAAAAATGTGACAACGACACGGGAAATTCGTATAGTACTGTTTTGTTATATCGATGTCTACTGACACGAACTGTGAACAGCCTGTTGTATTGCTGAAAGCATGCACAACATATGAAAACCAAGAAAATACGGCAATAAGTTAAATTTTGTATGTGAAACAGTGAAAATTAATGATTACTTTATTTATTGCCAGGCAGTTATGGTGAAAACAGTTAGCTATGCTTAAAATCATGAATTATGCTTGCATACTATAGTTCACAGCTATCACCCCTACTTTTCTGCAATTACTGTAAAATTCGTTGCTTTTGGCACAGTCAACAAAATGAAAAGCTGGCTTCTCCTACCGGCTCGCAAGCCTCTTTAAAGTTGATTTATAGCTACCATGAACGTATCGAAAAACAACGGTACATTTCGCACTCTTTTCATATCTTGGTAATGAATGAAGTATGAAGTTCCTTCAGAGCTATCAAAAAATATTGCGTTTTTTTTTTTTTTTTTCCTCGATTCGCTGAAATTTAATACTTTCGCTGGAGACATACCTGTACATTGATGGAAAAGTAGCCTTTCCTGTTGCGAAACACTTCCGCATCTTCGCCTCCCGGGCTTTTTATCGGGATGTGGGTGCCGTCAATGCACCCGGTGACACCGGGAAAGTTTGCCACTGCATAAAACTGCTGCATTACCGCCGGGGCTTCGGTGGCGCTTGGCAGCTTGACGAGCGTCGGGAACAAAGTGCCGGCGATCATAGACGAAATCCGTGCTATTATGCGGGACACTGTTGGTTGCGACGACACATTCACAAGGTCACCGGTGACAACCTGGAAGATTCCAGCTCCGTAGAACCGCAGGGCCACAAGTAATTGCAGCAGCGGCGGCACGGGGAGACCGCGTTCGTCGCTGTTGGCGCGAAGGGGAAGCCTTCCGAGCAGCTCCAGTACCGCTTCCTTGGAAAAGCGGTACCTGCTAAGGAATTCGGTGTCGTTGTATACCTCCATTGGGTTCTGCCGATCCCTGAGCACTGGCCGCTGTGCGCGTGCGTACCTGTACGCTCTGTCTTCGGCGATTTCAGTTGCGCGAGCGCAGTAATCGACGAAATCGGAAAAGCAGCGGTAGGAGTCGGCCATTTTGAATGCGAAAAAGCTGCACTTAAGCTAGGTAGGGAGCTACTTTTGGAAAGTTAACTTTTGGGGCCGATAAGTGCGGTTTCAAGTGTGGCTTAAGTGCAAGTGTTGTTCATGAAACGCGTTAAGTGCCGATGAGTCACTTAACTTGTAAGTTAAGTTTAAGTTTAGTTCTTGAATACGGCGGTCAGTTTCCTACGTGCTGCATGCAACAAGGTTTCGGTCGCCTTGTAGGAACACATACCCTATCCCTCAAAAAGAGCATACACAGGCTTTGCACCGAATTCAACATGCTCCTAGTAGAGAGGAGCACGGACAGCCCACTCGATCCCAGTCCGACCAGCGGGGCGGGGGGCGATGAGCGTCAAAAGCTGAAGGGACTTAAGGTAAAAGGCAAAAAAGAAATGAATAGCGCGTGGCGCTACGATGGCTAGTGCCGCGTATTTATAAAGCCTGGCACAGCCCTCCTCTTTCTATACGTATTTTTACCATATATAAATACCCTTATCAAACGCCGAAATTCATTTTGAATGCTGTCTGTCAGCGGTGACAACGTCTGGAAGAACGGCCGCTTTCGCGACGTGCAGCGCGAGCGGGCGATCTTCAATAACGCTCGAACACAAAACACAGCACAGATGTGCGCGATCTTCAAGAACGTTGTATGTCCCTGCTTTTCTAGGCGTGCAATGTTTGCCTCTTTTATTGTTCATCATTTTTTATTTCCGCCGAACCAAATTTTGTTGTTTGTGTTGCGTGCTTGTGGAGAATATATGGCCAGAAACTCACAGAACCGAATCCTTTATACATAATGATGCCCCCCGAGAAGGAAAGTATTGAGTTCCCAAGAGGTTATTTTCTTGTGCGCTACAGAGACCGGGGGCGGGGTATGGAATCCTACACTACCCACACCTTCTTTATTTCAGCTCTCTTGTGCTTTAAAAAAAAACCTATCCACGGTTTGGCTTACTTATTCGCGTCTCAGCCAAATGGAATACCGCATGCAGCCGGTCCTCATGGCTACAATCGCTCTTCTTCAAGGTGACGGGATACGCACCATGGCACAGCTCAGCGAGAAAAATCACTGCATTGGAATTTCAGTTATTCGAACTTACCTGCGCAGTTATTTGCGTGACAAATGCACCAGCGTGTGCCCTGAGAAGGGAAGAATGCTAAAAATACGAATGAAGTCTTTCGCACAGCATATACAAGACCGCAGTATTGAATGTAAAACGAAAATATAGAAGGAAAGTTTTCCTTTACTGCAAAAGCACTATTTAACGCTTCCAAACCAGTCACAAACATCGTGTGGTCCCTGAATATTGGCCGAGATCTAGGGAAAAAGTTATGGGGCTGTTACGACCAAGCATCCGCATTTGCGCGCTCTATTGTTCGCCTGTGGGCATGGATAAGTTTTGTGAATATGTGGTGATGGTCCAATGGCTCTAAGTGAGCCTGTTTCCAGGAATTCTGTTTTTGTAAGCCTGTTTTGCTTTGTGGACAACCTGCAAATGCCAAATTGACCCTGTCAAGAGAACGTCTGGAAAAACACAAAGAAACGTCCCCCTGCGGGAAATAGCAGGAAGTGCTTTCTTTCTTTTGTTCACCCTTCCAGTCGAGAAGTGCTATCCTCCAGTGATGAATGCCTCCTATCCCAAGGAGACGACAGAGTGACATGTTCGCTGACGTGCAGGACAAGAAAGGAGCATGACTCATACGGCCATTAAGTGATTTCCCGGGAATGCAGGAAAGATTTGCAATTGTCGAAAAGGGACAATGTTGGGAGCCCTATGCGGCGCCACGTGCACTCGGGTTTCTGAGAAGTAAAACCCCTTTTCAGAACCAGCCTGTGGTTTCTTTGTTGAAGAATAGAAATGTACCTCCTCTCCTCGCCGTTCCCAAGTTTTTCCCGCCAACAAGTGATCACGCCCAACGAATGAATGCCGGACCAGTCAGTGCTTCAGACCATCAGTGCAGTGATGTGTTCGATTGGATGCCGATACCTGAGGGGCGTGCCCTGGATTTGGTTGGTCAACATCTTCAGAGAGGGGCTGGACATAGGGGGGTTTTAAGGACGCGGCAGAGCACGAAATGTCGCTCTGGGCCCTGGGTAAACGGCTCATCCAGTCGCTTCTCGCTAAGAACTCTTAACGCTTGCCATTTTGCTGATGTACCCTTCTTTTTCGTGTAAATATTGTAAATAAGTTTTCTCAAAGTGCCATTAAACCTGCTTGTACATATTTCACCAACTTAGAAGATTCAGTCCTTCTTCAACCCCGAGTCTCTGCACGCTACCAAGTGAAGGCCGGGTCGACGTAGCCCCAGCGTCACGATAACTGGTGCCCAGCGTTGGGATCTGAATCTACAAGCCACAACATCTGGTGATTGGAGGTGGGATCTGAATCTACAAGCCACAACATCTGGTGATTGGAGGTGGATCTGAAGCTACAAGCCACAACACCTTGTGATCGGAGGTGGCATCTCAAGCAACAAGCAGGAGCAACAATCGGCCAAGAGGGCAGCTCGGAACATCGATCGCATGTGTGGGTGAGTGCTTGGCTTTTCTTCTGATGTGGACCAGGTTCTGGAACAGGGTTAGATTTTAGAACTGGTAAAAAGAGTGTGGAAACGCCTTTAGGTTTGGTAGTTTGCACAGTTGTTTTGGAAGTAGCCGACACTCGGAGCGATCATGGACCTACAAAAGCTGCAGAAACCGGAACTGTTGCAATTGTGTGAGGAATTGGGAATTGATACAAGTGGTTTGGCACGAAAACCTTTGATTATAAAGGCAATCACAGATTTGGGAGCCGATGATGAGGAGCTCAGTGAAGCATGGAACCTCATCGCCCAAAAAAAGGAGCAGCTCAGACAGCAGAAAGAGCGGGAAAAAGAGGAAAAGAGGCGTGAGCGCGAACGTGAGTGGGAAAAAGAGGAAAAGAAGCGTGAAAGAGAAGCAAAAAAGCTGGACCAAGAAATTGAGCTCCGGAAATTAGAACTAGAGTTGAGCAAGAGGTCGGGCGATTGTCCCCAGCTAGCGGTACCTCGTCTCAACAAGGAGGCAGATTTCAAGATGTCAAAGTACATGCAGCCATATGTGATATCAGGGGATATCGGTCTGTATCTGGCTAACTTTGAGCGAACTTGCGAAAAACTGTCCTTCCAGCGAGACACTTGGTCTCAGAGATTATTGACGGTTCTGCCCTGCGAGGCAGCGGAGGTTGTCGCGCGGCTAAGCAAGGAGGACGCGGACAACTACGAGAAGGTCAAAGCTTGCCTTCTGAGAAAGTATAGGCTTAGCGCCGAGGCGCTCAGACAACGTTTTCGGAAAGCTACTAAGTCCAGGGACGAGAGTTACCCTGAATTCCTGTACAATTTAAGAGTAAATTTGGGCGAGTGGCTAAAGAGCACAGATTCCTACAGTGATAGGGACGCTGTAGTCGAGCGAATTCTTTTGGAGCAGTTTTATAACTGCCTCCCAGAAAAAGAAAGAAATTGGTTACAGGACCGAGGCGAAATTAAGTCGGCAACTGAAGCTGCCGAACTTATTGAGGAGTATGCTTCGCGCCGACAATTCAGCAACCCAGCAGTGGATAGGCCCCGCAATCCCAAGTTCAGTGTGAAAAACCGTCAGGAAAGGCACTTTGCTAGAGTTGGAAACGAAGAAATGAAGGTTTCTTCAGGCAAATTCCCTAGAAAGGACGGCAGTGAGAAAAGTGGGGAAGTGACCAACGTGCAGAACACAAAGAATAAGCTTGAGGCTAGGAAGCCGCTCACATGCTTTAGGTGTAATGAGCAGGGTCACATTGCCGTCAACTGCCGGAAAGAAAAGATTGCTTTCTCGTATGTCAGGGACTGCGATGAAAATATGCAGCTTTTAGAACCCTACCTGCATGACCTAGTAGTCAACGGGAAGCCTTGCAAGGTACTGCGCGATTCGGCCGCAACGATGGATGTTGTCCATCCGGCGTATGTATCGCCTTCCGACTATACAGGACAGTGTGCATGGATCCGACAGGTAGTTGAGGAACAGAGTGTGTGCTTGCCGATCGCGAACGTGGTCATCGAGGGCCCTTTCGGCGAATTAACAACCGAGGCTGCCGTTTCAGGAAAGCTTCCTAAGTGCTATCCGTATTTGTTCTCCAACAAATCGGACATGCTACTGCGAAAGAGGGGCATCCTGTTCGGAGACAGAGTTGTGCAAGCCTTAACACGTTCAAAGGCGCGAGAACTAGCTACACTGCTCATTCCAGAAAAATCCACAGCGGAGGAAACGGCAGTTAAAACAGTGGTAAATGCGGAAGATAGCAGGTCAGAAAACTTTGAGAGCGAGGCATCTCAGATATGTCAACTTGAAAGTGAGCTTGATGAGACGCGGAATGAGGACGTTCTTGAGAGTAATCTCTTGCCGCCAGTGTCTAGTAATCTCACGAGACTTTTAAGTGGAACCCGAGAGGACTTAGCTATAGAGCAAGCCAATGATCCCAAGATACAGGAGATAAGGGAGCGCCACCGCGCCACTAAGACAGCAAACAATATTTCTTTCGAGATGAGAAAGGGAGTGCTGTATCGCTCATTCAAGGATAAGCGCGGAGTAGAGCGGGACCAATTAGTCGTTCCCCAAAAGTACCGCGGAGACTTACTGCGACTTTCCCATGGCAGCTCGTGGTCATGTCACCTTGGAATAAAGAAAACAAAGCAGAGGCTGTTGCAAGAATACTATTGGCCTGGATGTTTTAAGGACACGGAAAATTTTGTACGGTCATGCGACACGTGCCAGCGGGTTGGAAAGGCGCAAGATAAGTGGAAAGCTCCGATGGTGTTAGTACCAATCATTACCGAGCCGTTTCACCGGTTAGTAATAGATGTAGTTGGGCCACTTCCTGTGACAGAGTCAGGGTACCGTTATATCCTCACTATGTTATGCCCAGCCACAAAGTTTCCAGAGGCTGTTCCGCTGCGCGAGGTGACGTCCGAGAGTGTAGTGGATTCGCTGCTGTCAGTGTTTGCACGAGTTGGATTCCCTTCCGAGGTCCAAAGTGATCAGGGTAGCGTTTTCACGAGTGTCCTCACCACCTCATTTCTCGAGCGATGCGGCATTAAGGTAGTGCATAGCTCGATCCATCATCCGCAGAGCAACAGCGTAGAAAGATGGCACTCTGTTCTCAAACGAGTCCTGAGGGGACTGTGCTATGAAAACAAGCGCGAATGGGATACCTGCCTGCCTGCAGCGCTTTTCGCTTTGCGGTCAGTGCCGCACGAATCCACTGGATTTAGCCCAGCCGAGTTGGTGTACGGAAGGTCACTGCGCTCACCTTTGCGAATGGTGCGCGAAGCCTGGGAGGGGCGCGGAGAAGACCCAACAGTAGTAGAATTCATTCTGAACCTCTTGAATCGCTTACATAACACTAAGGAACTCGTTGAGGCCAGCATGAAGTCAGCCCAGGCTCGTTCCAAGGTGTACTATGATAAGACAGCCCGTCAAAGGACGTTTTGTATCGGGGACCAGGTGATGTTGCTGAGAAGTTCAAGGCAGAATAAGCTCGAAGTACAGTGGGAAGGACCGGCTGAAGTCGTTGCAAAGTTTTCTAACACTAACTACGCAGTGAAAATTCCCGGTAGGCGTAAAGAAGTGCGCATTTATCATTGCAATCTTATGAAGCCTTATGTGCAGAGGGAAGCCGTGGTAAATCTAACGTTAAACCTTCCCGAGGAGATGGGGGACAACTTGATTTGCCTCAGCGGAAAAGGAAGCAACGCTCAGGAGCTTCTCAAAAAGACGGAGCAGAGAGGAGAACTAAAGAAATCCCAGCTGTCCGATCTGGGCGAGATAATAACAGAGTTTGAGGCCTGCTTCGTGGACAGGCCAGGCAGAACTGATTTGACTGAGCACGATATTGAGCTGACTTCAGACGTGCCAGTGCGATCAAGGTGCTACCGATTTTCTCCAAGGCAAAGAGAAATTCTGGATAGGGAAGTAACTCGCATGCTGGAATTGGGAGTAATAAAACCCTCGGAAAGCGATTATGCTTCGCCTATGATCTTAGTAGAAGCTCCAGGTAAAGACCCTAGGCCTGTGGTAGACTACCGAAAGCTAAATTCTCTCACCAGGGATCAAGTGTATCCTATTCCGAATATTGAGGAGAGAGTAGAACAGGTCAGTAGAGCGGCATATGTGACTACGCTGGACCTTACTCGAGGATACTGGCAAGTACCGCTCACTGAACGCGCCAGCAGATACGCGGCTTTCGTCACTCCGACGGGCAGCTACCAGCCAACAATGATGAGTTTCGGGCTCAAAAATGCTCCATTTTGTTTTTCCCGACTCATGGATAGGGTTTTAAATGGGTGTGAAACATTCGCGGTGCCTTATTTAGATGACATTGCGGTTTTTTCCGACTCATGGGCGGACCATATGGTACATCTAAGAGCTGTACTGAGCCTTTTGCGTCAAGCTGGACTAACCGTAAAGGCCGAGAAATGTTGCCTGGCAAGGGCGACCGTGGACTACTTGGGTCACAATGTAGGTCAAGGTTTCAGGAAACCCAGCGAGATTAAGATTTCTGCGGTAGCAGACTACCCGCGGCCGAGCACGAAGACGGAAATTCGAGCATTCCTGGGTCTGACTGGGTACTACAATCACTACATCCCTAACTATTCAGCTTTGGCTAGCCCTCTGACCGACGCTCTCCGCAAGACAGAACCGACAAATGTAGTCTGGGACGAACAAAAGGAAGCCTCCTTCGTAAACCTGAAGGCTGTGCTGATTAGCCGTCCGGTATTGCGAGCTCCAGACTATGGCCGAGAATTCACGGTCCAGTGTGATGCCAGTGATCGAGGGTTAGGTGCTGTTCTCTGCCAGAGAGATGACGACGGTAATGAGCACCCCGTGCTCTACTTGAGCAGAAAACTGAGTTCTAGAGAGAGGGCTTATTGCGCGTCAGAGAAAGAATGCGCTTGCATTGTATGGGCCATTCAAAAATTGCAGTGCTATCTTGGAGGGGCCAAATTCACCGTAGAGACGGACCATTGTCCCCTGGCTTGGCTGCAAACTGCGACATCGAAGAACAGTCGCCTTCTGAGGTGGAGCTTGATTTTACAGCAGTACAATTTTGAAATAAGATACAAAAAGGGGAAGTTAAATGGGAATGCGGACGCGCTTAGCCGCTCTTTCTAAGCGGTCCGAGATGTTCCTCACCATGTATCCAAATTGATAATCAGGTTTTTTTTTTTTTTTTTCGTGCGCTTGTATATGTGTGGCTATGTAAAGCAGCACGTTTGGTTTTCTAGGAATACGTGGGTCCTGAACGTCTTGAGAGTGGGCTTTTCTCGAACAACAATGGCAGTTTTCTTTTGACCTGGTCTCTTCAGACGGGAGCCGAGTGCTTGCTTCGACATGTGGTTGAGTTTCAGACAGCTCGAGCAATTTGGCCTACAACAATCAAGACAACGCGACAAGCAACAGCGAGCTTCAAGCGTTCACGTGCAGGCCATTAAGTCGTCTCTTCATGCAGCAGCTGGGACTGCTGCCCTCCGAGTCTCTTCTGGCGGGGGAGGAGGCTGTTACGACCAAGCATCCGCATTTGCGCGCTCTATTGTTCGCCTGTGGGCATGGATAAGTTTTGTGAATATGTGGTGATGGTCCAATGGCTCTAAGTGAGCCTGTTTCCAGGAATTCTGTTTTTGTAAGCCTGTTTTGCTTTGTGGACAACCTGCAAATGCCAAATTGACCCTGTCAAGAGAACGTCTGGAAAAACACAAAGAAACGTCCCCCTGCGGGAAATAGCAGGAAGTGCTTTCTTTCTTTTGTTCACCCTTCCAGTCGAGAAGTGCTATCCTCCAGTGATGAATGCCTCCTATCCCAAGGAGACGACAGAGTGACATGTTCGCTGACGTGCAGGACAAGAAAGGAGCATGACTCATACGGCCATTAAGTGATTTCCCGGGAATGCAGGAAAGATTTGCAATTGTCGAAAAGGGACAATGTTGGGAGCCCTATGCGGCGCCACGTGCACTCGGGTTTCTGAGAAGTAAAACCCCTTTTCAGAACCAGCCTGTGGTTTCTTTGTTGAAGAATAGAAATGTACCTCCTCTCCTCGCCGTTCCCAAGTTTTTCCCGCCAACAAGTGATCACGCCCAACGAATGAATGCCGGACCAGTCAGTGCTTCAGACCATCAGTGCAGTGATGTGTTCGATTGGATGCCGATACCTGAGGGGCGTGCCCTGGATTTGGTTGGTCAACATCTTCAGAGAGGGGCTGGACATAGGGGGGTTTTAAGGACGCTGCAGAGCACGAAATGTCGCTCTGGGCCCTGGGTAAACGGCTCATCCAGTCGCTTCTCGCTAAGAACTCTTAACGCTTGCCATTTTGCTGATGTACCCTTCTTTTTCGTGTAAATATTGTAAATAAGTTTTCTCAAAGTGCCATTAAACCTGCTTGTACATATTTCACCAACTTAGAAGATTCAGTCCTTCTTCAACCCCGAGTCTCTGCACGCTACCAAGTGAAGGCCGGGTCGACGTAGCCCCAGCGTCACGACAGGGCCCACTTAAGCTCCGCCCTTAATGGTATGGCGCGATAGCGTAGCATATGTAAGCCTCGCTCTAACCAAGCCATGTCTACGTGCCTCAGGAGTAGCGAACCTTACACGGCATCCGGTCAAGAGCACTGGAAGGTTGATTCTTATTACACCTCCCCACTTCAAATGAGTAACGCGAGTTGGCAACTCCTCTCAACTATCTTATATAATGTGATTTCGTTAAGTCCCACAAACCATCGAAGAACCAGTATGCAGTAATGTCAGCTGCTAGCTTCCATCTGGCCGTGGCACACCCGTGAATTTTAGCCCACAACACCGACACCGATGCTAACGTCGGAATTTCTTTGTATCGGGTTCCGTCTTCACTCCTGATATATTATTATAATAGTTTTCGTGTGTGTGTGTGTGTGTGTGTGTGTGTGTGTGTGTGTGTGTGTGTGTGTGTGTGTGTGTGTGTGTGTGTGTGTGTGTGTGTGTGTGTGTGTGTGTGCGTGCGCGTGCGCGTGTGCGTGTGCGTGTGCGTGCGTGTGTGTGTGTGTGTGTGTGTGCGTGCGTGTGTGTGTGTGTGTGTGTGTGTGTGTGTGTGTGTGTGTGTGTGTGTGTGTGTGTGTGTGTGTGTGTGTGTGTGTGTGTGCTGCGTGCGTGCGTGCGTGCGCAGTGTGGTCGAGAGCTCGAAATATACAAATTCTACAGCGTTTTATCATTTTTTCTGTTCTGTGCGGAGTAATGTGTAGTTCCTTCCGTTGTGATATCAGTACAGTACAAGCACTAGAAACTATGAAAAGGGGGAAATCAGCTGGAGACGATCAGATAACTACAAATTTGCTGAAGGACGGGGGGATATCATGCTAGAAAAACTGGCCACCCTGTATACGCAGTGCCTGGTGTCATCGACGGTACCGGAACCATGGAAGAATACAAACATTATCCTCATTCACAAGAAAGGGGACTCTAAGGACCTTAAAAATTACAGACCAATCAGCTTACTGTCTGTTACGTATAAGGTATTTACTAAGGTAATCGCTAATAGAATCATTACAACCTTAGACTGCAATCAAGCAAATTATCAAGCAGGGTTTCGGAAACGGTACTCTACTATCGATCGTATCCATACCATCAATCAGGTGATAGAAAAATGCTCGGAATATAACCAGCCCTTATACATAGCATTCATTGATTACGAAAAAGCATTTGACTCAGTTGAAACCTCGGCGGTGATGCAGGCATTGCGAAATCAGGGGGTAGACGACCCGTACGTGAAAGTGCTGGAAGATATATATTTATTTTTTTTTATTTATCGCATACTGAGGACCAAACATGGTCCAAGTGGCTGCACAGCAACCATAGTTCTGCATAAAGAAAGTAACAAAATTCCCATAAAGAAAGGTGTTAGGCAAGGAGACACAATCTCCCCAGTACTATTCACAGCTTGTTTAGAGGAAGTATTCAGAGACTTGGAATGGGAGCAGTTAGGGATAAGGGGAGATGGAGAATACCTCAGTAATCTGCGATTTGCTGATGACATTGCTTTGCTAAGCAACTCGGGGGATGAACTGCAAATAATGATTGATGACCTAGAAAAAGTAGAAAGAGGCTTGAAAATCAATATGCAGAAGACTAAGGTAATGTTCAACAGTCTCGGGAAGGAACAGCAGTTTACATTAGGTAGCGAAATACTGGAAGTAGTAGGCGAATATGTCTACTTAGGACCGGTAGTAACCGCAGATCCGGACCATGAAAAGGAAATAACAAGAAGAATAAGATTGGGATGGAGCGCATTTGGCAAGCACTCGCAGATTATGACTAGCAGCTTACCGGTATCGCTCAAAAGGAAAGTATACAACAGTTGCATCTTGCCTGTACTCACCTATGGGGCTGAAACGTGGAGGCTAACCAAGAGAGTTCTACTTAAGTTGAGGACAACCCAGAGGGCTATGGAACGAAAAATGGTAGGGGTAACATTAAGAGATAGAAAGCGTGCAGAGTGGGTCAGAGAAATAACTCAAGTTACCGAAATTCTAGTAGAAATTAAGAAGAAGAAATGGACATGGGCAGGACATGTAGTGCGAAGAGAGGATAACCGATGGTCGCTGAGGGTAACAAACTGGATTCCAAGGGAAGGAAAGCGTAGCAGGGGCGGCAGAAAGTTAGGTGGGCGGATGAGATTAAGAAGTTCGCAGAGGTCAAGTGGATGCAGCTAGCACAGAACCGGGTTAAGTGGAGAAATATGGGAGAGGCTTTCGCCCTGCAGTGGTATAATCAGGCTGATGATGATGACATTTATTCTATTTGCTTGTTTTTTATTCGTAGTGCCACACTTTTCACACGCTCAGCATCAAAACTACTTCATTGCCAACATTTCGAGAGAAGACATTATAAGTCGAGTTTGTAACTACCACCATGCAGTTGTTCTAAGCCAACCGAACAACCCTCGGCCTGCCATATTACACTCATTCTGTTCTCACAGATTCACTAATTTTTCTCCTACTTCTCGCAGCCGAGCGCGATATGTGTTTGATTTAGTTCTTCCAAGAACAGTTGTGCTGAAAGTCGTTCCTTACCGAGTGTCTTTTAAATTGCAGTGTTGCTGCTGCGATCTGTACGCATATACCTGGTGCATGACCACTGTCGAGACGGCCTCTAAGGGAAAAATTACATAGGCCGGTCCTTGTCGACCACCATTAAGACACCGTATTCGGTAACAGAGCAGTGTTCATAATCACAGCAAGAATATCGTGCCGCTAGACTTCGCGCGCGCGACGCACCAAATTCTCTTCACAGGAGCTAGCTACACCCTAAGACCAAGCTTCGCTATAGTTTTCTTTCCGTGGATGAATGTGCATTGCATTTTTTTACCCGCAAAACTGCGCCTGTGAAGAGTTGATATTTCTACCCTGGCAATGAGATAGCAATGAGAGCTGCAAATCAATACTGGTTCTTTGCGAAAGCATCCTCGTCCTCAAAGTATTTTAGGGCACTTTATGCAAAAGCAAATGCGATAGGAGTGCATGCCTATAATGGAAGGTACTGTCGACCGTATGATGGCAACTTCTGATACTCGCCCTATGGCGTCCCCAGCAACGTCTTGTAGGCATGCTTGTCTTTGCTGGCACGTGCACGCACCGCCCTGTGCCTCGAGGCACTTTCAATAAAGCGGACTCCATCCTGTAAAGGGTTATAAAGGAACTGTGGTCCGGAAGTGCCTCAGAATGGCGATAGAGAAAGGCGCTTACAGAGATTTCGCGCAGAAAAACGGGGGGTGGCGCGCTGAAGTCGATGGCGTGGGCTGAGTTCCGATGGTGAGGCAGAAGCGAAGAGTAAAGAAAGAAAAGATGTGAACAAAGAAGGTTGAACAAAAGGAAGGAAGGACCGACCCCTTTCTTTTCGACGGAAGTGCGCTTCGTTCTCCCGCCTAATTTTTCTCTCTTCCTTTTTTAACTTTTGGTGCGTCTATGCCTGGCGTGAAGTTTGTTTGCATGAAGGCAACACCCAGAAAGCTTCGCTGAGTGTGTTTGGCCCGCGTGTATCCCTCGACCTTTGTATAAATGGGCCGGAGAAGAGCGAGTGAGTGGGTACTGCACTGGTGCTCGCTTTGGGTTCAGAAGGGACCGAGTTCCTCTTTCGCTGAACGGGGAAAGCCACGCAGCTTTCTGCCGCCGGGTGCCCGGAGGCCTGTTGCCCTACTGTTTCCTCCTTTTAGCCCGACGCGAGAAGGGGCGGAAGTCGGAAGTTGTTTCCTAAGAAGGTTATTATCAAAGCCGAGCGGGCCAATTTCAAAAGCATATGTCGCGCCAACCGGGCGCTCGCCCATTCGTGTGCCATGGGAGGCGGATGCTGGCTGCAGGGCTGCTGGAAGGGCAAGTTCGTCGGCGAGTACGGTTATCGGGATGCTGAAATGCGAGTGGTAAGGGCGCACTATGTCCTCCTTCGAAGCAATGGAGAGACGCGTATCCACAAGCTACTGAAAAACTGTCACTATGACTATTTAGAGTACATTAGTGTATACACATTTACCCTGATGATCCAGCTTGCATAGCCGGCATCACCCGCGAAAGATAACGTCGGTTACTATCTATCACGTTTTGTCTTATGAGCTGTAGTGGTTCAACGTATACAGCGGCGCAAAAGAAAGATTCGAATGCATGGAAATATGATATGCTTTTCTAACGACAGCGCTTTCTGCCTGTTTTCAGTTTTCCGCGTGGTTGGGTAGCATCCGTCCTTAGCTGGCAGAGTCGGCGAGTGCAGAATGAAATAATGATAGTCGGATGCTGCAAGGTAATGAAGAGTATACAGGATTCAGTAAGCCGGCTTCCTGCGTATGTTTGCATGCTTATCAGTGCACTGGCATAGCTCCGTACCGAACCGGTTCATCACGTTTGAGTGCCCAACCAAGCATTATCTGTCCGGTTTTAGGTTGTTACGAGACCGGTCCGTCTGCATGATTTAAGCTCCGAACCGGACATGGTTTCTCCAGCGCTGTAATGCACCGTTACAAACTTGCTTAGCTTTATAAAGAACGGGTCACATCGACAGCATATTGATGCCGTATACTCGTATGTTCCTGTAAAAACTAGTTTAGCAGAAAACTTGATTCTTTAATAGAGATATGTAGCCAACAATAGCAGGCAGTCAGCTTTCTACAGAAGCTTCTATAGTCGTGGAGAAGGTTTCTATAAAAAGTAGCGCTTTCATATTAATATAGTGCATATCGAATTGCATGCGTACGTTGGTGCAGAGTTGCGGAAACCATTCCTATCTAAGTTTGCCAAAGCGCTATAAGCGCCTTAGGCTGAAAAGAGGCGATTCAAAAGCGTCACGTAACACATCGGGAGAAAGGCGCATGCAGAAAACGCACAAATAAACGACGCGCAATTGAACCCAAGCGGATGAGACAGTTCGAAAAGCAGGGACATTTCGACGTATAAACCGAATACGAGGCAGTCTTCCAAGACGTCAACTGAAGTTCCCGATACACAGCGCCGATAGATGCACCTTCTGCGAACGGGGCAGCAGTATTAGCGGGTCGGCACATTCAAGGCCCGGACGAACAGAACGCTCGTCCGCGCAGGAAATTGGTAAAGTACATTATTTACGCGCTGCCTACCATTCATGCTTATAGACGCACGCTCGTGTGGCCCCAAAACGACGTGCGCCTGTGTACAATATGATAACTTCCCATTGGTGCTCGAGGAGAGCTTCGAGCAGCTGCGCGAACAAGAAGATCTGCCGCGAACTGAAAACTGCAGTTGTCATATATACGCGCACGCATTCTCTTTCAATGCGGACGACACCCTTTACACACACTCCAATAAGAAGAGAGGCCCGCTGAATGGCCGTGCTGGGGAGGGAGCGAGCCCATCATCCCCCCCTTCGCACAACGCCCGCACGCTATATAGGACCCACATGGGCAAAAGAAACAACCACTTCGTGAGTTGGTCTCCACCAAAATAAACGCTCACAATGCGCGCGTTTTTTCAGGCCCTCTTTGTGACGCAAAAGAAAAATAGGGGAGATGGAACGCGTAGTCGGAGTCGTTCGGCACTTTAAAGGAAGAAGGCACGTCTGTTCCGTGTCTCCCGAAGATTTACATTCACCGCGTACGGGTATATGCGTCGCACATGTATAGTTATATAGCAATGACGCCCGCTGCGTTTTCTCCGGACCATTTGAGAAAGCGTGCGTCGTCTCTTTCTATGCGTGTGTAGCGGCACCCATTTATTCGGCGGCAACGTCTATGTGTTTGTGTATATACATGTACCCTATCCGGGTGAAGCATCCCTTTGATAAGATAACTCTTTTGTGCCGACCGGAATTAAATTGGCAGTGAGCCGAAGACAGCTTGGCGCGCTGTCCTATACTATCCGGGCTGCAGTGGCATTAACGAGCTCCCATTGTGGTTCGATGAGACGTATACGCACGATCGCGAATAACTGTCTATTTCTCGACGATCCTTTTTCTTTCACATTTTTTTTCTTTTTTTATTTTTACTCAGAAACCGTCCCGCAGCGGCGGGAGCGTTTGATAGATAAACATACACAGATAGCAATGGGTGGGCGCGGACACTCTTTTGTACACAGGATATATGGAGACAGCATACGTATAACATACAGTTCCGCCAATGGCCGAAAGACGAGGGGTGCGTCTTCGATACTCTGAGCGCGTAAATGCAATGCAAGGAGAAGAGAAGAGCGGGATAGGAACGAAGGTAAAGAAGGAAAATAAGCGAGAAGAGGTGAAACGGAGGAACACATCTGAAAGGAAGCCGCGAATTCGGATAAAAAGAAGAAAACGAGAAAGGAGAGGAAACGAAAAAGAGAGAGAAAAACGCGCGCACGCATTGACGGACGCGCATCGGACCGGCGCGAATCACAATGAATTCAATGGGGCAAACGAGTGTTCCCTTCAGACATAGCGCGCGCCGCCCCTCAGAGCAATCACAGGCGGCATTTACCCTTCGGCTTTCACGGAAAACACACACGCGCCGCGTGCTGTGTGGGGAAGAGATGTATGCCGCAAACGTACGCGCGCACGAAGACACGGGCACGCTGCCGATTCGGGTTGCGAGGTGCGCGGCGTAATGCACATCACGATGCCACTACCGCCCTCTTTGGTGTCGTACGTGTATTGCGCGAACAGCAACGGGCTCTGGGCAGCTTGGCACGTGGCGCGATTCATGGTTCCAGCCGCTCCCTCTGTTCACGGGTGCCAGCTAGTTGCGCGTGACGGGGCCACGCCATTCACGAAGCATGGAATATAAAATATATAAATGAGACACGATACGGGGAAGTGGTGTCAGAGGAGAAGGCAGGTATATCTGTGTGGGCGTGCGCGCACGCTGCTGAGCGTTTGTGACAAGTTCATACATATAGAGGCGGCTTTTACGCCAACGGGCATGCTTGTGACGTATATGCAGCCGGAAGTAAAGACCCATGTGCAACGCAGAAGCGCTTCCCTGCACGTCTCAGTTTTCGGCTTCGCAGAGGCCTAAAGGACGAATCGATGGTTACTGCGCGGCACCGAAAGCGGCCGGGAACCAGCAGTCGAACAACGAGCATTTAGCTATAGCCGCCACTTCCCGTAATATCGCGGCAAAAAAAAAATTTATACAAGAGTTCAGGCAAATCCGCATGCCTTATGAGTGGGACGTTTGGTGCAGTTATCCTTTATATACCGCTCAATCGAGTCTCAACATGACTAATCTTGATTCATGATCCGAATATGGCACGTTTGTGAAGTCCTCTTGCCCTCCCTTGCAAAAATTTCCTATCGTCAGCTATAAAAAATTTCGTTTTATGGTCGACTATAGATATTTGACCAAAATAACTACAACGGTTCCTATGGCAGTCTTTAGGTTTTACTATAGCCTATGCTATAGAAGTCTAACATATTTTATGGACTTATGGTTGCCTATGTACAGCAGTCTTTAGCATTATGTAAGGTCAAGTATGGACTTTTTTCGAATGGTCAGCTAAAGAAAATACTTTGAATGGTCAGCTTAATAAGCATTTGGCCCAAATAGCTATATAAACGTTCCTATGGCAGTCTTTAGGTTTTGTATAGTCCGAGCTATAGAAGAGTTTAACCTTTTCTGTGGACTTGTGGTTGCCTGTGTACTGCAGTCTTTATCATTTTCTATGGTCAGCTATAAGCTTATTAAGACTATTGTATAGGTTGCTTGCGCACCAATACACCCATGCAGGAACCTTGATATCCCTCTATCGGTCGTTTATTTTCAATTTGATGCCTGTTTAGAAAAAGTTTTATTAGGCACTATACATTGACATGCGTGATGAGCTGACAAATGACACAAACTGAAAACGTACCCGGTTAAGAACAGGAATTCGATGCCTAAATAACTGAAAGTCGGCCAGTGCTCACCACTACGAAAACCACCGTGGGTCGGAGGTACTCGCCGAAGGCAGACTTCTATGCGGTGACAGTGGTCCCGCCCATTTTGCCAAAACTGTGGCGCAGTCCGTTAGTCGTACAGCATTGCGGTTGATGTCATGCGATTTTCAGTACCATATAAGATTTATCTGCTTGTCAACCTCGAGGTAGCGAGAGAGATTCGAACCAACGACTATACGCACCTTTCATATGTGTGTCTATGTGTATGTATCCGTGTATGTCTTCTCGAAATTCGCATCAATATTGTGAAGCAACCGTTCGTCGCTCTGGGTGGTGTCATACGATTTCTCGCTGCATATAGTACACACCTTTTTGACAAGTTAGAGACTAAGTAGTGAGAGGGGTTGTAACTGGCGATATATGCACCTTCATATATTCATTCCTATTTTTCTATGGGCTGTTAAATAAAGGTGTATGGCTGCTGACCAGCTAAAACAGTTTATGTGACTTGCAGACGTTATAGCATGAGGGTAATTGATTACTCTGTGAGCTGTTAATGGTAACTGCATGACTGCTAGTCTATAGCTTCAGGTTTTCTATAGCCATAGGCGCATAGCTTAAACTGTTCATGAGGCTTTCTGTCTGGAGCTTCAGAGGCATTCACATCTCTTAGACAGCGAAAGATAATTCTGTATGACTACTGGTCCATAGCTTCAGGAGCGTGCAGTTTTGTATAGCTACGCAAAAGTGTTTATATGGATCGCAATCTGTATACTTAAATCAGTATAGGCAGCTAATGACTAATCCAAGTTCATGAACATGTACTTTTGTACAGCCAGCTAAACCAGCTTATAGTTTTAGATGCGTTTAACTTTCTTCAGACAGCTTAAGATAACATGTATTACTCGTAGACATACGTTTTCTATAGTTAGCCAAGACGGTTTGTACAGCTTGCAGTCTTTAGCTTTACAGGCAGCTAAAGATAATTGTGTGACTACTAGTCCATAGCTTCGGGAACATACAGTTTTCTATATAGCTAGTTAAACTGATTGCAGGGCTTGTTGTCTGTAGCTTTATTGGCGTTTACACCTCTATATACCGCTAAATATAACTATTTGGTATGACTATTGGTCCATACCTTCAGGAGCATACAGTTTTCTATAGCTACGTAAAAGTGATTGTATTGATTGTATGGCTTAGAGTTTCATCTATATAGGCAGTCAAAAATAACTGTACGACTATTGCATAGTCTATAGCTTTAGGCTGGCTATAAAAGTCCATATATAGACATAGCTGACCATATACCATATGGACATGGGCAGGACATGTAGTGCGAAGAGAGGATAACCGATGGTCGCTGAGGGTAACAAACTGGATTCCAAGGAAAGGAAAGCGTAGCAGGGGGCGGCAGAAAGTTAGGTGGGCGGATGAGATTAAGAAGTTCGCAGGGGTCAAGTGGATGCAGCTAGCACAGAACCGGGTTAAGTGGAGAAATATGGGAGAGGCCTTCGCCCTGCAGTGGGTATAATCAGGCTGATGATGATGATGATGATTATTAATATTATTATTATGATGATGATGATACCTTTGCATTAAAGCATATAGACCATTTTTGTATGGGCTACTTCCTTAAGCAACATAGTGACGTTTCTTTCTTGTGAGGGGACCTTTACGTGTTTAATGTTCACGAAGTGACAGAGGCATTGTAGAACTGTCACATGCACGCTCTTCTGTCGTGTGTTGTCGAAAAATAACACAAATGCAAGAGAACGGGGCACAATAATCGAAAGCTGCTCCAGAATGTAACAGCGAACTTCCTTATGCTTTTTTCGTCCTGTAGAGGAAGGGTCTCGTGACGGCGGTCTCGATGGCATAACGGTGGCTTGAAAATAGTTTCAGGTTCATCACAGTAGCGTGAAAGTTTAGGCAGACATCTAGCTGCTGAATTTCGTAGTTCGAAATTTAAACGTCTCTCTCCCTCCCTCTCTCTTTATTTTCTTTTTCTTTTCAGCCGCCGTGCGCCAGTCCATCCTTTCAGATCGTCTATTATACCATCAGGTAACACGGCATGTAAGATGACAGTAGGAAGGGAAATTGACAAAGACAACCTCCCCCCTCCCCCCCATATTGAGGTTCAAAAATACTTCGGACACAAAAGAGCAAAACGAAAAATACGAAGTTCGCCACGTATGCGTGCCCCCCCCCCCACGTAAAACAATTTCCTCCGTGGTCAGTGGCCGTGCATGCAACCCGCAGAAGGAAATAAATGAGGCGACGATTGTCAAAGCGGGCATTTTCTGTGGGCTAGCTGACGACGCATCATATCGATTAGCTAAGATCAGCGACTAACTGATCAGTCAGTCGACTGATTTGTTGATTTCCTAATCGAGGCATTATTGATTGGCTGATTAATTCATTCATTCCCTTATTCTTGCATATATATCGACCTGTGTAGTAAAGTTAGAAATAAGTGTCATGGGGCAGCCGCCGACGATGTGTGTGTCGTGTGCTGTGCGATGTCAGGCACGTTAAAGATCCCCGGGCTGTCGATAATACTCCGGAGCTTCCCACTACGGCACCCCTTTCTCTCTTTCTACTTTCACTCCCACCTTCATTCCTTCCCCTACAGCGCGGTTCAGGTGTCCTCATAACAACTTTGACAGATACGGCGCCTTTCCTTTCCTATGAACTAATTATTATACTTTTATTATTATTAAGCGTTATGGACAATTATGGCGAAAGGCGCAGTAACGCATTCATTCATTGCGAACACCTGAACCTAGATGTGAAGAAATTGGTGGAGGGGGTGAAAAAACGGAGAGGAAAGGGAGAGTGCTCTCCATGCGCGTGAGAAACTTGGTGGTCCTCTAGACAATTTTTATCCTGGTTTGCAGTGGCACAATGAACCTGTTGCGATAACCGAGCACGGCCAGGCCCTGCCTTGCACTGTTGTTGTTGTTGTTGTGGCTGTAGGAAGAAGGAAAAGAAAATGCACGGGCCTTCTACTGGCTCTGTAACTGAGCCACCTCCGCTGCCTCGTGCGGACAGAAGAGAACATAGACAAGACAGAAAAAGAAGAGGGAGAGAAAGACGCGCGCCGCAACAACAGCCGTCGTCCACCACCAGCGAAGCGGTGGCGGATGCAATGACGGCATACAACAGATAAAAATTCGGTGGCTGACCAGCCCCCGCCGCAAGCGGCGTTGACCCACCGTCCCAGCCCCATAGGTCCAGGAACAGCCACCCCTTGCCTTGCACTACCATACACATTTAAATTGCTTCAAGTGCCAGCTGGAAAAGGTAAAGAAAAAATTGGCTGTGGTTTAGCCTGTGGTTAAACCTGAAGTTACACGAGAGCTATCTGCATGGGACGCTTAGGTACAGCTTGAAAGTAAAGACGTGACTTTTTGTACATAGTAGTTTACTATATATGGTTTCAGCATTATTTATGTCATAGGAGGCACTTCTGACCACTAAAGTGCGATGAGGCAAAAGCGTGGTGGTCCGTAGCCTTCCACTATACAGCACCTCTTTCTCCTTGTTTTCACTCCCTGCCTCCGTGCTGACGCGATAGCGTAAGCTACTAGCCAACATATAAAGCCCCGCTTTAGCTGAGCCGTATGAACGTTTCTGCGTTGCCTATACGGATAACGTGAATGCAAATGTTTTGGCAGGCTGATTGTGATATCACCCTTCGATATGAAAGGAGAGCCCCGAGTTGACAGCTCCTGCCAAACGTAACGTCAGGAAGCCCTACGTCGAGTTAGTGCTCGGCAAACATGTGTGTTTTTTCTTCAATTCAAGCGTTTCTGGGCGGGAATGTACTGGTACCATCGAAGACGTCATTATGTCACCGCCCTCTGCACATTTGCCTGAAGATCCTTTCCACTAACAGTGTACTGCTCTGCACTTGGCGTCGCTGCAGTCGCGCGTGCTTTGAGTAAATCGAATTCTTGTAGACGCGTAGAGGCGTAACACGCATCGTCGAATAGGGTTGACCTTACTCTGCCCGACGCCTTAGGAGGCTGAGATATTTGTGCATATCTACTGGTGAGATTATTAGCCTTGAGGATTATGCCGCTAGTCGCTCCGCCGTGCCGACATTCAGATGTAAATAAGATATGGAATCAAGGCACATTTCTGAGACCTGGCAGATCTACGTTTCCATGCACAGAATCAGCCCAATAGTCATCATATGCTGCTATCCCCTCATATAGTCCAAATGAGAACCTCGAAGGGAAATTAGAAGGCCCGAAGCCTTACTCGACTCACTTCAAACGCGTTCGTGTAAGCGAAGCAGCGAATGAATATTAAAACATCGTCTCCGAGCTTTATTCCTCCACCTCCCCCACCCCAAATTCTCTTGTCTAAAACACTCAGGCTCTCCCATCACCTGCTCTCGTCTGCTAAACTAAGAAGTCCCTATACTGACGGGTAACAGCGTAGTCTATTGACGGTGTCAAATACCATCTCCCTAACTTCAGAAATATGCCTCGGGATGTGCCCGTATTTTCATCCGGCTTTCTCAACTACCATGATTAAATAAGTGTTAACTATTGAAAAGAGCTCCGACACCGGGAAACTGATTCTCAGGAGCACAGGTCGCTTTTTGCAGGCCGTGTAGCAACAAGAAAAATATAATGCAGAGACAATGGAAATCGAACGAACACGAGAAGGGAAAACTGTCTTTTGAACAGAAGCTTAAACGTGCCTCTGAGAACTACCGCCAGGTCTTCTCGACACAATAGCGAGGCGAGGCGTTCATTTCAAGGAACAAGACAAAGGCATGCGGCTCATCAAAGGCGAATAAGCCGCGTAGGAATACCTTCCTGGTGAATGGCGGGAAAATTGCAAAGGGACGGGGAAATGGGAAAAGAGAAATACGAAAGATGGTAGCCGATAAAAAACGAAAACGGTCTTGGACGGGAAACGGCGTGAGAGTAGCGCGAATATCTGTGCCCTTGCTCACAGAAGCTCAGGATAAAAAAGAAACACCTGTGTATTCCGAACTCTTCTTTAACAGCAACCATACGGGGAACCTATAGAGTGGCAAGCTCCTAAAATAAATAAAAACGGTCATGGAGTCTATATTCTATAAATGAATTCCTCGAAACCGCGGAGAAGTTGGTGTAGTCGTCACAATCGGGACTATCCTTGCGTAATTCCGCCAACAATTGCTCCAGGGATTTACCGACGTTGTATTCAAGAGCATAATATCCTGACAGCTTCTCAGTTCACTGTACATTTTCCTGAAGATCCTCTCCAAGAAAAAGGGATGAAAAGGATAAGTAGAGAAGGAGATGTGTTTCAAAACAGTAGCAGGAACTTTATAACCGAACATAAAGAAAGCAATGGCAAAAAGAGGTTTCTCTTTTAGACATCATTGTTTATACTACGGTGTCCTACATGTGCACTGCATAGGGCGGAGCAGTTTGCCGGCGCGAAGAAAGCACGCTTTGCGATGGTTCATGTACACCTTCAGGCATGCAACAAAGAAAATATGCTAGAATATTTAGAAGAATCCCAAAGATGGAGTAGATTTGTAATAAGGAAGTAATTACTCATTGACATCCACCTAAGCGAAGCCATACGTCTACGAAGGAAAGCTATACAGCTATCTCAGAGACTTCGTAGTTTAAAAAAAACTCGTCCTGATCCGGGGATCGAACCTGGAACCACCGCCTTATCAGGGCATTGCTCTCCTTGTTAAAAAACAATAATTACTCTTACTACAAAAAAAAAAAAAGCTGTAGGAGACTCCAGAAGGATGGAAAATAGTCCGATTTAAACAAGAGGGTTAAAAACATTCCTGGGCCTAAGTTTTCCGCCGTTTCTCAAAAACGACTGGGTCATCAGAACCCCCCTACACTCTCATCTCTTACGGAGCCTTAAAGGAGCAGAAGCCCAAATTATTCGACGCATTTTTTGTTCTTCTTTTTAATGTTGCCGGAATAGACTCACAGTGTTTGCAGCATTTCTATATTACTCACAACGAACTACTTGAAGGGCAAGTTTCTCTGAGGTTACCTCTAGTACAGAGGCTTTGTCAGCGAGTCAGTGTACTTTAAAATATTCGCTATTCGAAAGATGCATTTAAAAACAATGTACGTTTTCCTTTTTTCCTGTGAATCGCGCCTGTGTCCCGCTCCCGAAACTTATGGTTGGCCAGTTAGTGCGCTAACTCAGCTGGCACCACGACAGTGTGACTGGCACCAACGTCACACCAGCTGCGATTTTGAGCAAAGCGAAAAGGCCGCGCGCATGTCTAAGCTGCTTATTGCCATCTTCTTCTTGCACCGCTCAAGATGCGCGACGTATGCACCTTAAATGGGCACCCGTAACACAACGTCAATACCCTCTATACTTAACCTCATTATTCGTCTTTTTGCCTACAGCCATATTTAACAGCGCGCTGCAAGTATGTCCGGCAACTTAAGCTATACCTAAGGAATGCCAATAGCACCAATCATTCGAGGAACGATTAGCGACCGTGACGTGGCCTTGGTTCGGATTGAGTGATTATAGATAAAGTGCGTCGTTCTATATCGTTCTATCAATAGTATCTTACTGGAATTTATCGTTTTCTCCTTTCTGCGGTCCTACTATTTCACAAGCTTCTTCTCATTTGAAGAAACCTTCACCTTCGATATTTGTGAGAGATCATCCCCCCACATATTTTTCTTTTTCTGCCCTCAAATGAACCTCAGTATCACTTCACCTACAAAAAAAATAAATAAATAAATAAATAAATAAAAACTGAAATATAAAAGCAAGGAAATGGCGACGACGATGGTGCGCCTCATCCAGGAGTTCGGCATAAGACTACGCTTATAAACTCATTTCCGGGAGGAGGCAGAAAGGAATGCGGTGGGCCCCATTGTTCTCACTGTTCAGAAGTGACGGCGCACCAGGTCGCGGCCTGTGGCGAGCGGCTCTCTTCCTCCTAGCGGGTTTCTACCCCGCCCACTCGGCATACATGCAGTGGCGCGTCTTTTCACGCTATAAGTCCTCGCTCATATACACTGTGCGAAGAAGCTGAAAGCACGCAGTTTCGCCAAAGAATGGGGCTGCGGTCGACGACGCACCATTGCCCTGCAAACGACCCTGTCACCACGTCGAAAAGGGGGACCATCAGCGAGCCTCTAATTTTCTCGGCACTATTTCGCTCTGTGGAAACCATCGTGTCCCGCACACTTGCACCCTCTCCCTCTCTTTTCCTTCGCATCTGCCTCCTCGACCCTATCCACCCCTCCATTGAAAAGAAACACGGCTTTGCTTTCTACGACTGCCCAGCGACTATGTACCTGTATAGAATTGGAAACGACACGGCTTCTGGTTTGGGGGAGCACCGACTAACTGGAACAGCTTCCGCATCCATCGTTGCCCTGCCTTTGAAACTGTGCAGTACTGACGCTGACAACATGCTATCTGTCCACTTAAATCTTCTTTGCCTGACGCGAATGGCTAGTAGCTGTAGCTGTACGGCAAAATTCTGCGGATATTGAAATTCTAGGATTGGTTAGGAAGTATACGTACGTGGCAAACAAAAACGCTTTGAACGAATCCAAATATCGCATATTACAAAATATTATAAATCAGTCATATTTATCAATTTATTATTTACATACATTGGCAACAACGTTGACTGTTACCAGAATGGAGAAGCAACGGCTGAGACATCGCAGAGGCGCTCCATGCTCTACTGGTGTGTTTTTTTCTGGCTACGGAAGTACGAATTGGACCCTCCATGTGGAAAGCGTATGAGATTGAGAAACCTAGTAGGAATTTTGTTACCCAGGTTTTTCTTTCTTTTATGGAGAAATATGTTGTTGGTTAGGTTAATGTATCCTAGACTATATTGATCGGACACATGACAACCAGGAATCAGTGAACAGTACGCAAAGTTATTTATTAGTTCAGAGCAGTACGGGGGGGGGGGGGGGGGGGGGGGGGGGTGTCAGTATGTTTCACAAGTGGAAACAGACAAACATGTTTAGCAGGGAACTCCTCCCCCCCCCCCCCCCTCCCTTTTTTTTTCAATTAAGCTAGTAAAGAACGGATAGCATCATTTCTTACCATCATGTGAACAACTACCTAAAAAAAGAACTTTGCGAACGATAGATGTGCGTTCATGAATTGATTTTTGTCGCTAAACAGACATTATAAACTACACTTCATTGCAGTATAGATAGCATGGAATGGCCATTTTGTTCATTATTTATCCAGACCTCCTTTAGCATCTCTGCTGGACTGTGCAGCCTGTGGAGACATGGCTATTATCTAAAGCAAGCAATGATGATGCCATTGCTTAATTGCACCGCAGTTCCGCTTAATTCAGGCTTTCTGCATTGCTCTATGACCCTGACTGCAGAAAAGACTGCGTCCGACTACAGATGAATCAGGCCAGCGGAATCGCATCAGTTAAAAACGCAACAGTCGTATACGTCGACAAGGCAAGCGAGCTTTCGATGTCCCTTCTCAAGCCTAATGGCAGGCGGGACGAAGACCAGAGCCTCCTACTCCGCTACCTCCCCCCCCCGTTCGCACACCTCCTTATGTCACTATCCGTCACCTTCGAGAACTCGGTCACGTGGCTTTGGGGAATCATGACGTCACACATGGTGGATCATGTGGTGGATTCCATTGTATGGGTGGTCACGTGGTAGCTAAGAAATTATCAGCAATGCCACGTGACTGTGATCACTATCATAAAGGGACTTGAGCGCCATATTGAATCTGAGGGCGACGGAGAAAGGGACGAGAGACCGGTGAAAGTAAGTATTAAGAGCTTAACGCTCTTAATACTTTGTACCTAACAGGCACAAAAAAGAAAGAAAGGAAACGCCATGGATGACACGCAGTATAATTCAAATGAGGCGAAGGGTAAAACGGTACAAAAAAAACGCGCAGATCCTGATGTGCTAAAGGAATTACTGGACAATCTAGCACGTGCCTTACGTGATTAAAAAGATTATTTCTTCAACACATCCCTTCAAAACTTTATAAAAACCAAGCCAAGTAAGTTTTGGAATTACATTAGTGAAAAAAAGAAAGCAGTCACACAAATATTGGTGGACAACACTACGGTATGTGATCCAAAGGCTATTACTGAACATTTTAATAGTTATTTTCAAAGTGTATTTTCTGCCCCGAGCACAGGTACCGACAATAGCCGAGTGTATTACCCCGCCGAAGTGAATTTTATTACTTATCCTGGTGTCCTTTCAATGTTGCTGAACTTGAAAACCAAAACGTCATGTGGCCCTGACAACATTCCAAACGCATTTCTGCAACGCTATGCCGAAACTCTGGCTCAATTCCTCGTAATAATTTTTCACGCTTCAATGTCATTGGGTAAAATACCCGATGACTGGAAGACAGCCCGAATTGTTCCCGTTTATAAAAAAGGAGACCGTCTTCTCTTGCAGAACTACCGTCCAATATCATTGACGTCCCCATGCTGTAAACTATTAGAATTTAGAACATATAGTTGCACATTGTATGAACGAATTTTTAGAAACAAATCGCGTGCTATCTAGCTTCCAGCACGGGTTCAGAAAAGGGCTCTCGACGGTAACACAGCTAATTACAGTAATAAATTCATTTGCTTCCTCTATAGATAATAAAGGCCAAATCGATGCAATATTTTTGGATTTTAGCAAGGCATTTGACAAAGTTTCTCATGATAAACTAATTTTTAAAATGAAAGAAATTGGCATTTCTGATATTTTAGTAACATGGATTAATGCATACTTAAAAGACCGCAAACAGTTTGTTGAAGTGGGGGGACAACGTTCGGGCTCTCTCCCTGGGCCCTCTGCTTTTCCTTTTGTATGTCAATGATATTGTTGAAGTTGTTAACCCACCAGTAAAAATTCGATTGTTTGCTGACGATTGTATTCTATACAGAGAAGTTACAAATAGGGAAGATCAATGTGACCTGGACAGTGCCTTGAACAACGTTTCCGAATGGTGCGACCGATGGGACATGATTCTGAATGCTGATAAAAGTGTTTATATGCCGATAACTCGAAAAACCATACGTCATAGCTACACATATAAATTAGGCTCTCTCCCTCTTCAACAAGTATCCAACTACAAATACCTAGGAGTAACCATAAGTAGCAATCTATCGTGGAACTTGCACATAAACAATATCTGCTCTGCTGCATTTAGAAAATTGTGCTGCTTAAGACAAACTAAAAAATGCTCCTTCTAACATTAAGCTACTTTGTTATTCTGCATTAATTAGACCTAAACTCGAATATGCATGCATAGTGTGGGACCCGTATACTAAATCTAACGTAAAAAATCTGGAAAGAATACAGAGAAGAGCTGTCAGGTTTATTTTTAATAAATATGCAAGGTCTGACTCCCCAACCACTTTAATGGAGACAAATAAAATTGAACTACTTGAACATCGAAGAAGAAAGCTTAGATTAAAGTTTATTTATCAGTTATTACATAACAAACTCGGTTTGGATCCATCATCATACTTAACGCCGGCAACAACCAGACAAACTCGTCAACACCATCCCAGTCCCCTAACCCCTATATTCGCTAGAACAGACACTTACAAATTTTCGTTCTTTCCACGCACAATAACAGATTGGAATCAGCTAGTTAATCCACTGTCCCTTGAGTTTTAACCAATTGCTGCTATACTGTGTTGTCTTTTTTTTTTTTTTTTGAAGTGTTGCGTTTTCTTTTGTACCTTGATTGACTTGTTCACCCACCCTGCTTGGACTCAGTGTCCGCAGTATTTTGTAAATAAATAAAATAAATAAAAAAAAAGGCGGCACAGTTAACCAAAAGGCCGGCAAATGGGGTAGCCTGTTGCTTTTGCTTCTCAGTATGGAAGGTGTTGCTGTTCCGCGGTCCTCGGCCCCCACGTCAACACTTCCGTCGATCGCTTCCCTCGGCAGCACAGTGGAAATCAACTGCCGTCTCCTCACACGAACTCGCCGACGTTTGCTCCGTTCCAGCTCATATCAGGCACTTACACAACCGCATGCACACAGCCCTCGAGAAAGGCTCCGTGGCCCGTCGCATGGACGCATTCATTCGCATCCAAAAGAGAGGAACGGTGGCAAACGGACAACGAAGCCGAGCAGCGGCGGGCCGTCCACTACACAGCGCCCCCGCGAGACTGCATTCATTGCGCAAAGCAGCAGCCGACGCCACCGGTGCCGCGGCGACAGTCGTCAGACCATCATTAGCCGACGACGCGCAGTAGTGCAGAGGGAGGGCGTTGCGCCCGGCGAAAAACAATCATCGCTGGTGCTGCCTCTTACACGACCGCCTCCGAGCACTGTGCCTGTAGCGAGGAATACGGGTCTCGGAGAAAGAGGAGAAGCATGAACGAAAGAAAGAGGCACAAGTGAGCTCTCGGTCGAGAAAAGAGGAAGTCAGAACACACTAGCAGTAGCAGCTGGGTGAGACGCGCTCGCGCAGAATAAAGGAAATCCGCTAATGGAGCCATACTGATGCATTGGTTACTTTCCACAGCGTGACAGTGCGGCCTGCTTCCATGACGGCGGGGGCGGGCAGCGCTACTGTGTGGTCCCTTTGTGGAGCGCCGCTGTTTTTCCAGTCTCGGCTTCGCCACGTAGGATGTGCCCTGACTTGTGGTTTCTTTTCTCTCGTCGTCTCTCTGAACGATCATGCGTCGTCGCGCGTAATAGCCTAACACTCATAACCAGGCGAGTAGGGAAAGACGGGAAGGGGCGTAAAGAAAGTCAGCGACGACGGTGGCGACGAAAAAGCTTCGTGCGACGGCACTAAAACGAGGGGCTCTTCAATTGAAACATTTCAAGCAGGAAGTGGCCATCCTCTATTCTCGAATGGCTCTGCGTTGTTCGCCGACACGAGGCACTTCCATTGTCGCAGTGGAAGGCTTTTTTTTGGAGCTTTTTCTTTTTTGCCCACTGTCATTTTTGTCTTTTGATTTTCTTTTTCGTTTGGTGCTCATTTCCGTCCTTTCTTGCATGGTTCTCGGTTAGAGAACGCGCATTTTCGCAGTAATGAAAGCATGTGTTTCATTTTCTTTGTCAGTACAAATATGCACCTGGTTCCTATATATATAAATTTCGCGGAGTGGGCGATCAGAGACGGCAGTAATTTTGATGCTGAGCTGAGCATAACAATAAGAGACTTGCTTTTACATAAACAAGGGAGGGGGAGGGGATCGCTGCCAGCGAAGCTGATTTATTCGCCACGCCGTGAGTTGGAAACCCACTTGCCATTCATAATGTGTCATATTAACTTTATAGCGTTAAATTCAGGCGTCGATGTTGTAGACGTTGACGTGAGCGAAAAATCCCCGTCATGGCTCTAGATGGCAGGCGGTAGTTTGAAGGTGACATCGCCAAGCACTGATTCATTGATAGATTGTGCTGTGTGACGATACCACATGTTGCCAGAATGTTGTGAAGAGTTGCCAACTCAGGTTATTCATTTAAAGTGGGAACGTGACATAGGAATCAACTTTTTGGGCCCCTGGGATGCAGGGTCAGGCACGCTATATATGCTATAGGATACAGGCTCATGTACGGCTTGCTTGAAACGGGGCATTATTCTATGTCGGGGAGGGGGGGGGGGGGGGGGGGGGTCGCTTATTACTGATACCTGTATAATGTGGTAGTTTTGGGCTACATGTGACTAGAATGCGTGAGATATTACAGGCAAACGTTACCGCTAGGGCATCATATCGTTAAACACAGAGCTTAAGCAGAGGAGATTAAGGAGAATAAGGGCCACAGTGTGGCTACGTTGCTAACTTGAATGTTGCAAGCAAACTGTGCGCAGTCGAAGAATAAGTATACGGAACGATATTAGTGTTCGAATACGGCCAAACATGAAGGTATGCCGAAATGCCGGGTAATGCTTGCAACATGCGAGCTTCCGTGCCCTCGCATCATATAGGTTCGTGCGGCAGATGAAATTCAAGCTTAGCGACACCTGACATGCCATTCTACTCATTTATTTCGGTTCTTATGCAATGCTTGCACTTCATTCTCGTGGGGAAAGTTAGGTGTGTTGAAGCAAGGGATACGATGTTCCGGACGAAGAGCGCGTTTAGCACGCTTTTCGATTTCGGTGCATGCCTCCAGCTTCGCAGCCGTTCTCCGCTCGTCTGTCCGTGTTTCACCAACTTGCACTATCTTTGCCTCTCATGTTTGTTTTCTCTTCAGTTCTTCTCGTAGCAAGGCAACATCTGCATGGATTCATTGGCTCTGCTTGACGGTTTTGCCGGGTGGTTTTGCCGTTACACACAGTTCGGAAAGGTGCTCAACGTCTTTATTTCTCAGCATACAATTGGAGGTACATACTAAGTTTCTTCCCAATCTTTATACAAAACAGAGAATATCTGGCGCCACATGAAGCTCGGTTTGTGATGCCGTACGAGCTAATGCCGCATAAGAAGCAGTGGGGGAGGTGGACCTGCCATAGAGGTATCTGCTGTGCATGCGTCATACTCGCCGCCTCGGTGGCTCGACAACGGCTCGCGTCACAGTTTCTATAGCAACCAACCAGCGAGGCGGCTACGTCACTGTAGCTATGCCAACCAGGCGCGGAGGCGCATCACACAAACTTGAGGAGCGAGATGGCTATAGAAGTGCTTTTGCACTAACATTGGCTTGCACCTATATGTCGCGAACGGGGTGTCCGAGTGAGTAGAATTGGGTCACAGCTGCGCTGTTGTATCACGCGTTACAATGTTTTCGAAACGGTCCAATTTGCGGAAAAATGTTTCAGTTTTTCAGCAAGACTTGTTTTCCAACCAAAATGCTTCATTCCCCGATACTTTCGTTGCTGTGGAAATGAACAGGTTCCCTGAAAGTACAAATGTCGCACGTAGGATTTCGGTCTAGTCAATTGCTTTCAGAGCACTAACAAAGCAACGAGAAATAGCTTAGTTAGTTGGCCAAAACCAGTGACGTCACAGGGTCGAAGGGATAAAACATGTCTCCGTATTCTTAATTTTCGAAGCTTGGTATTAAATCATCGTACCCTTTCGACACCTCTCTCCGAGCCATCTTGGTCAGATGGCGACATTTCTGAGGTTACTTAGAAGGAGGAACTTGGCCAATTTCGCTTCCACAAAGACTTCAAGACGTATAAGAACAAGGCCTTTTGATTGGAGAGCATACACGCCTTGCGGAGATTAGGAATTGGTTTAGTCAATTTTTGATGCGCTGTTGGGGCCCACGATATCAGTACTTCGTACCTCCGTTTCCTTCAGCAGAACCGCTTTTGCAGTTGCGAAAGTGGAGCTTCGAGTAGCTCTTGTGCCGCATGTGCACAGGAAGCTATAGCGTCCACTCTGGCGGGGTACCGACACGGTTTTGCGGTTCGCCACCTCGCGAGAAATGCAGCACTGCCGTCGCGCGACCAAATTTGAGCTTTGGTTGCATATATGCACTCTTTATCTAGTCCCACATAGGTGTTAAGATGTTTCAGTTATAAGTGGAACTTCCAATTTTAACTTAAACTTCTTAACATGTATGTAGAACCTGATTAAGAATGTATATTGCCTTAACCTTCTCCATGACTGTCCATCTGCACCATGCCTTACTTCCTGGTCCTTGCACTGCAATACACATCTTCCGTACTGTCACCCATGGTATATGCCCTGACTAGGCAGAAGCGAGCGCGCGGTTACCTCGGCGGCGGCTGAGTGGCGTCATATCCGCCACGTGGTTTCTCCTCGGTTCAAGGACAAATACGCACACACGCCACACACGGCGAAGAACCTACAGAGGTGAGCAAAGAAATGCGCACTGGTTAAGCCGCGAGCCCGTGATGAATTCATCGTGGGCTTCCTGCATCGATGTGCTTGCGCGCACACGTGCCGACCTCGTGCAAGCAACTCGCATCGTGTTTCTATCACGCCTCCGCGCTCCATCGGTCTCAAGGAAGTTCAAGCAGCGTGGCAGACGACGCTTGTCTGCTTGTCCATCATTACGAGCGTGACGGAAGAACGACCGGTGGCAACGACAAGCGCCCCGGCCAGCCAGCAGAGGCACAAGAGGAGTGAAAGGAAGAACGGCCCATAGATGAAAAGGGGAGTGAAGAAGAAATAAAGCCAAACACTGACAAAAGCGCGGGCACAGTAGGCGGTGTGCCCGAGCTCGGCTGTCGAGATCGCCGACCATTACCGCGAGCCAGGGCACGCTAATGGCTGTGGGCTTCGACATCCTTTAACGCGACATGGTGGGGCAAGCAACTCTCCGCACACACTCGCATCGATCCCATAAACGCATAAAGCAACAACCGCAAAGGTATCCAAACGCCAGCGAGGTAGACCAAGTACGGGTGCGGAAGAGGAGGTGTAACGGTGGTTGGTCCTCGCGGCGTGCGGAGGGAGAGGGGGGGGGGGGGGGGGGGTGACAGGAGGAAAGATAAAAGAAAGCTCAGAGAGCACACCCGTACTCATACCTCCCCCCCTTCAGCACCCATATGCGAGGTCTCGAAGAGGCCTTATCATGTGTCTGACTTCTCTTGCCTCTTTACCGCACCCCATGCTGTGGTCTTTGAAGTAACACGCGCTATCATGCACACGTAGGGGGTGTTTCTGTGCTGCTGGCAGTTATTGATGACGAAAGGAAGGTGGTATCGTTACACGCCTGGAACAGGGCAACGATGATGATGAGGCTGAAGCCTTCTTTTCACTTTCAGCTTCCCTCCCTCCATAGCCCGCCTTCTCTCGCGCCCTCTCCTTTTCACCCACCCTTTTCGGTCGCCATGCCGCGGCAGCTACCGGAGGAGGGTCGCGTTCCTATCGGAGGAAATAGGCCGACACAGAGAGCCATGATCGATGGACATACGTTACGTGTAGCGCAGTTCCTGCCAGCTTGGCGGCTGCGTCGCGACCGCGTTGTTCGTATACACCGCTGCATGCGTAGGCGCGCTATCGCGAAGCCTGTACTACACCTACAACTACTCGGCGTGTTGTTGGACCGATCCGGCGCTCTCCGTCATTGTGTAATCTCCTATAGCGCGAGACGGCTCGGCGCGTCCGGCGCCGCTATTCAGCATCTGTTTGGGCGTGAAAGAGCGCCCGCTTGAATGAGTTGTTAATCTCTCCCGTTCCGGTGGCGGCGGCGCTCTAAGCCGCGCATGCCGGCGGCGAGTCGCGCCTATTTGCGTCCACAGAAGCTCGTTAGGCGAGTCGGTGATTCTCGAAGACGCTGGCTGAGGCTGACCGATTATTCTTTTCGAGCTTGGATTGCGGCTGCACAATGCTTTATTAGGCACTCATTGTGGACGGCACTGTATTCGTGTACGCGGCGACCTATCTGTGAGTGCAAAGCTATCGCTGTTGCAGAGTTACTTTTGTGGGCTGTTAAATGATACTATAGTTACAAGCGTATAGGGATCATTTTTTTAGTGCAAGTGATGTCTTGTGGCATAAAATACGCGAACAGAAAACGTTCCCCCTAAACAACGTCGGCTATACTCGGCCAAATCACACTTTCTCCTGCCCCAGCCAGCTGTTGTGATTGCGAAGGACGCATGAGAAAATAGCTTGGTTTATACGCTTTGTTTACAGGGTTTAACATCACTCAGCAACTCAGGCTACGAAAGATGCCGTAGTGGAGGGCTCCAGAAATTTCGACCAGCTGTTCTTTTGAAATGAAACTGACATCTCACGGTACAGGAGCATCTTGCATTTCGCATCCATCAGAACGAGGGCTGAAGCGAGATAAGAAATTAGAATGGAAGAGAACGCATGAACCGTTGAATACCTTCTCGTTCAGCAAAAGGAAAGTGAACGTCACTAGTAATCACGAACTTTTAAAATAAAGCTATTCGCTGAAATGTTTTCCAGTTTACTATCATCTGATGCGAGCTCCCATACAATGGTACAAGGATACGCACGGTACGCACAGGCAACCAATAATGCCTTCAGGTGTCAATGCTGCTTATACGCACACAGCTGCAAGCAATGTCAAATACAGGTAGGAATTTAATTCAGGAACTACTACGTACTGCATAGCACCTTAAGTTCTAGCACATGACATACCTTAGTTAATTCTAATGTGTCTCGAGCTGACAATATTTAACCCTACTTATTTTGTCAGCTGCTCGAAGATCATGCAGGTTAGGAAAAATTAAATGCGCACTGATAGTCTTAGGCCCTGCTTTACCGTAAACACTAACCGGATATATACTTTTGGTCAACCGTGCAGCAGAGATAGAAGTCGTGCTCGGGATATTTTTTCCATAATATATGAGCTGGAGCGTAAAACTTTGCAGTCCAGTACGATCTATCCGCAGCTTGCACCAAGGTATAATTAATGATGGCTGCTCAGAGATACAACTCTTGTTTTGCGCGGCTTGGCATTTTCAATTCATTCGCGCTGAAGCTTTTGTTCGCGCGCAGGCGTATTAATCATTATAGCACTTTTGGCAGCCCGAAAACACGGCTTCAGGGAGTGAGCATATACGTATGTTAATATTCCTCCTCCTTACGCAGCTGCGACTGCCGCTCACGACCGCACCTTATGACCTTTATGACCGCAAAAGTAAATTAGCCACCCTTAAAGAAAGCTTATGCGGACGAGTAATAATTCATCGTCTACCGTCGTCCGCCCGCTGTATTAACTCACTGAGCACTACTACCGATGAGGGCCGCGCAACAGCAGGTCACGATTGGTTAATTGCCTCCCTGAAGCAGACGCACGATCGAATAGTACGTATATACTACAACTCCCTGTATATACACATGCGCTCATCTCCGTGTCATTAAGGCTACAACGGACTCACAAGACCTAACACGTCACGCACCTTCATTGCTTTTAAACGTGACTACCTATAGGCCACCCTAGTTGAACAATTAGAGACTCATTACTACGTGGTGAACAACGAGGTCAATAGAGGGGAGGGCGCTCGGAGCCACCGTACGTGATGAGAGCTCTTGTTGGCCTAAGTACAAACATACTTCGTCCCCGAGGGAGAGCGCACAGCGTATTTCGTATTTGAGCTTCGGTTCTGCGGTTTCTGACCTACTCTTGAGCTTGGGTTTCTTCGGTGAATTTAACGAACAGTCACGCCTAAACACTGTACGCTGTGATTCATATGCAAAGTAACGAAACAAGTGCCTTGCTTTGTGTGGTTTCGGCAATCAAAACATTGTCCTCTTGATCTTGCGGAAGTGATACCGATTGAGCGGACATGCAGACCCGCCCTGGCCAGTGATGACGAAGCTCACTTCGTGCTTGCCTTTTAAAGACCCTCGCTGGATTCGGAATCATGAAAGTCATTTTCACCAAATGCCACGCTTACGCATGCATCTATGACCTGAAAATCGTACGATGCCAGCCTGGTAGCAAGGGTGCAGCTAAAGTATCAATGCTCAATGCAATCGAGAAGGCTGACCTTAGCAGTAGATATTGCTAGAATTACTGGCAGCTTTAGCCGTCGGACCAAGTCATTAAATCCTCCTTTCAATATATATATATATATATATATATATATATATATATATATATATATATATATATATATATATATATATATATATATATATATATATATATATATATATATATATATATATATATATATATATAACACATAAAATAAAAGCTTGCTGTACACTCTGCGCTCTTAGTCTTGAAAATTAAGCAAAGGTATAATAACAAATGAGTAGGGCAATAACAACAGCAGCAAAGATGTCCTCGGAAAGAGTTAAATACGAAATGGGTCATCATGACTGGTCCAACAAAATATCTGCTTGGATTGAAGCCGGTGTCCAAGCGTGGTCCCTCGATAAGGACGGTCCATGCAATTCCTCTCCAACGATTATCCTTGCCTTCCTGACATAGCAAGACCAGTGGTTGGCTTGTGACAAAATCTAAGGACAAACTTTTACTGGCAACCGAAGTTTTGCCAGTGATGAAACCATTGTATACATTGATTAGTGGCCATGCTTAGGCCGATAAAATTGAGGCTGAGGTTATAAGCTCTGTACTATGCAAAAGCCATTGGTAGTACTGGCAAAGAAATTGGCACGCGTCCCATTACACAGTTTAAAATCGATACCATCAGCAAAAGCATATCAGGAACTCCCCAGATTGCATGCCGAAAAAGTTCTCAAACAACTCATATCAACTTTGCATGCTCAACGAGTGCGAACACATATTCGACAAAGTGCTCTGCAGAAAATGCAAAAATGGAAAAGCCTGTTGAGCGTTCTATATCACTACTACTTTCATTGTCTAAAAACGGTCTATTTGTGGACCATGATTTGGCTACCTTCATTTAGCCGATTGTATAGGTTTGTCGTCCTTCCATGCGGTCGCTGGGGTAGATTATCGCGGTGACTGGTTGGCTACAAGGCAAGAAAGATAGGCATGTTTGTTGACTATAGCTTCGCGAATTGTAATCCCCAACGCCTTAAATAGAATATCTGAAACACCTCTAGCCTATAGCACCGCTGCAATACTCCATTGACATCTTTTTATTCTCGCTGTGCCCTCCACGCAGGTGCTTTCTCCGTAGTTGCTTGTGCATACATGTGACCGGCCCTTCGGTGCCCGGGAACGAGCAAAGCGCGCACGTCAGGTGGCGTCCCCCCCCCCCCCCCCCCCCCTTTTTTTTTTTTTTCACTGCATCTGTTTGTAAACAGCCGGCCATCGTATGTATACGCACCCCCTAAGGCGTCGGCGTCCTTTTTTCGAGACGAGTACGGGCGCGACAGAGGACCGCACGCGGCGCGAAGCCGAGAGGCACAGGTCGGTGGTCGCGCGAAAGTTGTCGCATAGACAAAGGGCACCGCGCGCGCTTCATCCTTCAGAGATGGCGAAGCGAGGACGCGTTCACCATTCACAATGGGCTCCATTAAAGAGCGTCGCAGGTCCCCCGACACGCGACCGAGACGTCGGCCGCCGCGCCCAATCGCTCAAGAAAGCATGCGGCCCAGCCCGACGCGATGCAGAGCTGCCAAGTTTTGCCGATCGTTTGGGCGAGGATAAGCGACGGCGCACCGCTGGCTTACAGAGGTGTCACGCTGCGTGTCTGACCACGCACGCTGCGTTTGCAGTTCGTGGCGATTGAGGGGCGGCCGATAAGTGACAGACCGGGGCGGGCGAGTGACGGACCCTCTCGACTTCGACACCGACGCTTCTTCTGCACAGGCTGGCTGTTTTGTACATTCCCTGCGCGCTATACCGATTATGGTGAGCGATAATCTCCGTGATATGATGGCTATAAGAAACGATTTTCTGCTAATGGCAGGATATATGTATAGATAAATAGACTGCGGTTGCGCCAGCTTTGTACTGGCTATAGGTTTTGCCTGATACGCGTTGGCCGGTATTGACAACGACGGTTGAAGAAAGTAATAGAGCAATGTTAGGGAGGGTTCTAGGGGAAGCGGTATCTATTAGTGGCACTAGACAACACCGGCATCTGAACATTAGCTTTATTTTTTAACATTCTACATAGTGACGAGGGAGAGGGTGCCAGATACTGCATCTATGTATGACGGCCACATTCAATACCGTTGGTGAAGCACTTTCCTTGTAGCCTTGTCAGAGCGCACATACCTTGAATGTAGTGCATCTCCGTTGGCCCTCTGAGTTTGCTCGGTTTGCGTAAGGCACCACCAAGGCCAACACCGTTGTGCAGCCCGTCCCTCCATTTAAAATTTAACGTGCGCTACATAGGTGGTAAAGTATACATCCTGGTTCAGTATGATATGCAATCTTTGGCAAGGTGATTCAGGTTAGTGCCAACTGTGGACATGTACTTCACAACTGAAAAAAACAAAACAAAAGAAAAAACTCTCTGTTGCTTCCCATTCAGCAATACGTGGTGTATGTAATTTGTGGACGTAGGACTCCGCAATTATGGCCTCGTTCTAAAAAAAAAAGAAAGAAAGAAGAAGGAAAGAAAAGAAGAGGGACCAAGGGAGCGCCAAAGGATGACAGCTCGGGAAACTGATCATTGCCGAAGGAGCGCACTCGCTCCTGTGTCCACTGTGCGAGCCCGCCTATAAGGCCCCAAATTGCAAGCTCGCATTCCCTCCGTGCACTAGAAGATCGCTTCTTCCATTCAGTGGGCGGGGCGCCCTGAGCGTGCTCCCAAAGCGAGCTAAAAGGCAGCTCTTCGCGTTAGAATCAGAAGCTATACGAGCGGCCCAAGCCGAACTCTAAATGCTCTGCTCCTTTGTCCGCTACAAGCACAGAGCGACTTCCCAACAGAAGGCGAACCACTTTTCTCCTGCGCATCTTTCTATATACACGGAGGCACTGAAGCAGCAGGAGGGGGAGAAAGCGCATCCCATGCAGCGTGCCGTCGCGTGTTCGGATCGGTCACCCTGGGTGGCCCATCTGCTCCTCAAAAGAGCAGCGCTTAAGCACATACAGGAAGTGCTTGAATGGAACACCTTCTGTGAGAGCAAACGAGTTTGTATGCGGTTATACGGGCTTTTCTCCGTCCTATGGCGGGGCCGCTTTTTTCGATCACGTACCGTAAAACAGCGACTGTGCGCGGTGTATGGGAAAAATAATGGCCCTTCCGATGACTGTTATCGCCGGCACCTGATAACAATGGCACCATGAAGAACGGTTGCGCCCACCATTTAAGTGACGAAGAAGAGCGGCTCCGCGCGCTCTTTTGATATAAGGGTTATTTGGAGAACGGTTTTACGCCCATCGCGTAGGCTAGAGGTTTGCGAAGATGCTCAGGCTTTTGGTGGGTTAGCTCGAGATGTATTCATGCATTGTTCTCGCGAATTTGAGTGGTTAGGTTAATATACATATAGCGCTCTGCAAGATAACAGGGCTACTGAAGCGCTCTGCTGAAATCTGGATTAATAGATTGAACTGTTCGCGCATGCACTGCCAAGTGTGCACGTTAAGTGCACTTACATGGAGTGCGCTTCTGCATCTTGAATGATATTTTCGGGTATATATATACGTGGTGTTAAGCGGGAAAGCAGAGTGTACCTTTAGAAAAAAAAACAAAAAAAAAAAACAAAGACGAATTAAAATGAACAGAATGTTTGAAAAAAAAAAAAGGCTAATGGGAATGAAAAATATTTAAATATTGATTGTTTGACGTGGAAGATAACTGCTTTCATTATTAAGATGTCGAAAGTCGAAGACCGGCTAGGACACGTTTTCATCTTAGCAGAACTTTTGTCAACAAACAGCATGGCGGCTTGCACTGGGGGCAGAAAACAATTCGGTGTAAACGACGGCCTCGCAATTATTGCAAGTGTCAACAAAGCCTCACTGGCCACGCAGACATTTGGCAACACGATCGGCGCGGTCAGAGCGGGTCAACACCACTAGCAGCTGGCTCACGAACAAAAACAGAATTAAAATGCCGTCGCTATACAGTATCGCATTAAGCCCAGCGATCTGAGTTGCGTATTATTATTGTTATTATTTTTGTTTCTTTGTTAATTCAGTAACTAAAATTGGCTTTTGTGTCTTCTTTAGAGCGTTATCTCCACTGCGTTCATTTGCGAGTTTCGCGTTATTCCTATAGATCCACCCTTGAGCATGAATGTAAAGAACATGTTACCTCGGTTATGGCGCGGATGCACGCATAAAAACTCGGGTTGTTGCCAAATCGGGTTACTCATTTTTGAGGTGGGAGATGGAATAGGAATGAACAGGGCTCTTTGATGCTGTAGCGATCGCGGAGAACCGCGCATCCCTCCGAAGCACCGCGCGCCGCGGAGGAGGAAGGGGACAAAAGTATTCCTTCTCTTCCGAGGTTGAGTAACCCAAACGGGTTGCTCGTTGCGCCGCGTTTCCCTCTTCCCTCGCTGGGCGCAGGAGCGCACCGCTAGGCGTCGCAGACGCGACGCTCATTGGCCGAAAAAGGACAAAGGGCAAGATGCGCCGAGATCGGCGGGAACCGGCTACGGCCGAGGAGAGACGACAGCGAGCCGCGGCAACGGAAGGACGCAAGGTAAATACCTCCCCGCTATACTTCTTTGTTGTCGCCATCTTGCCCTTCGAAGTGTCAGGCCCCATCCAAAAGGATAGGGTCTCCAGCAAGACCTTCACCAGCGTTCTTTTTGGGAAGACCCAATAAACATCTGGTTCCGGGCAAAGTCCTGTTCTGTGTTGTGTCGTATTTTGCATTACTACTTTGCGGCCGTGAGAACGGCTGCACGTGGTGTGTGATCGCGGGAGCTCTGTGTTTGCGGCCTAGACCTCAGAAGAGGCTCGACGGCTTAATAAGAACCCCCACAACTGGCGCCCCACGTTGGGCGCCATTGTGGGGTTATGAGGGGGAACGGTCTTCCGCCCCGCTCCTGCTCCGCAGGTGCAGCGTCCTCGCTAGCGACCCGCGGAGGGGAACAAAGGGGACAAAGGACGGGGACGACACATAGTTAATACTCGAATGCTATTTATTGCACTTGCAAATAATACAGAGCATGCCGGCTAGCTATACATCAACAAGGTTTTCCTTGCCCTTCCAAGGAAAACCTTGTTGATGTATAGCTAGCCGGCATGCTCTGTATTATTTGCAAGTGCAATAAATAGCATTCGAGTATTAACTATGTGTCGTCCCCGTCATGCCCGTTACTCGTCGGCCACTCAGGCGCGTTCATATACTGAACACGCAACCTCGGCTATAACGGAGATGCATCCATACCACGTGATCTCGGATATACCGAACACGCAACCTTGTTTACAATGAAGATGCATGCATACCACGTGATCTCGGATACCCTGAACACGCAACTTCGGTTATAATGAAGATGCATCCATACCACGTGATCTCGGATATACCGAACACCCAACCTTGTTTACAATGAAGATGCATGCATACCATGCGATCTCGGATACCCTGAACACGCAACTTCGGTTATAGCTGAGATGCATGCATACCACGTGACTTCGGACAAGACGAACGTGTGGCCTCGGTTATAACGAAGATGCATGCATTTTTGTCATAATCGATGTCAACTATCGCTCGATATCTATGATTCGGCAGCGTCGGGCTGCTCTTTTTCTTCTTTTTTTTTTTTTTTTCAAATTACATTAACGTCTTCAAAACTGCTGGCGCGGCTATGCCCTCGGCCAGCGAAGTGTTTTCCGCAAACGAACTCGTCACGGAATAAGTATGATCCGCTAGCACCATGCGACTTTGCCGAAGTGCTCTTCTGCGAGTGCCACTCCTCGTGAGTGCACTTAACTTGTACGCTTGGCAGGGTTATTACACGATTTGTAAGCTGGAGGCTCAAAGGAGGCGCCTGAGAAAGTGAAGCACATTTATCGCGATTTTCAAGAACGCCTGGTAACGGCTTTGTTTCAGCGACTCTGCAGTGAGTCAGTCATATGACACTAGAAGTGTTACAGCTCTAGAAGGGCTAGAAGCGTTCTCCTATAGCACATGTGATAGTACCCTCTGCGCAAAACACCTTAAGAGGTGGAGATGATATCTCACTGAATCAGAGTTGTCATCCAATCTGTGCCATTAGACTCCAGCAGGGTGCACCGAGCGGGCTATGGGCACGGTCTGAAAATTCTTCAAGACGGAGATGATTTATAACGGAAATTCGTTACATATACGTGACATACGGCTTTCCTCGTATGAATGAAGACGGATCTGCTAAAAGGTGGTATATGGGTAGGGAACTAACGAATATTTTTAACAGCTGTTTAACTTTGAGATTGACCAATGCAATAATATGAATGAGCGGGAGAATCAAAAGGGATGGCCTTCAATAGATGTTCGTGCCGGATTAAGCATCCCCCACTGGCATCTTCGCGCGTTCGTTATCCACAAATCAACAATTTATTTATTTATTTATTTATTTATTTATTTATTTATTTATTTATTTATTTATTTATTTATTTATTTATTTATTTATTTATTTATTTATTTATTTATTTACTTGGCGCTGTCATAAGTCTAATTTCTTCCTGGTGCTGATTAGTCAATCCTACGCTGAACAGCCGTGAAAACGTTCAGATGGGCTCCCAATCAGCCACATTAAGCGGCAACTGTGATGTTAACGCTGAATCTTGTAGTCGAAACAAGGAGCAGAGGCCTGCAGCCCTCTATGTAGCTTTGCCCTCCGTTCACCAAAAAAATTAATTGCTTCTTGGTGAATGAGTTTTGCGTTTTTGTTCGTGGCTTCAAGTTTTCAAATCTGTAACGTTGGGGCGAGCGATGGGTTTTTCCGTGCGGGGATGATGGGTAAGCCACGGGCACTCTCATGCTCATCGCCGAGAAGGAGACGGCGCTTCTCCTAAGAAAGCCTCTGGGGGGCGCAGGGCAAACTCGGGTTGTCGGAATGCGACTTAAGGGCCGTCAGTGGAAGGCCTAGAAGGCACCGTCCGCATCTTCAACACAGGACTCGGAGCGCTATACTGCGCGATGCGGCGGGGAGATCGAACGACGCTTTTCAAGCAGCTAGGCCGCCACAACTGTAGATATTTTTGCTCACATCAGCACCGTGGAAAAGCAACTTCTTACGGTCTCCGCTGCAGGCTTAAAAAAACAGGAGATGGGAAGCTTGGGAGGTATTGTCGAAAAAATGTCTCACATCACGTTAAGGGCACGCGCGTCGCAGAACTGGATGTCTCGTCCACTGTCTATCAGTTAGGTATAGGAGTGACTAATTTATCGCGGTCTTCAACTTCTCTGGGGCGGATGTAGGAACGTGTACGTCGAAAATGAGAGTACACTGTGGACCTATTTTCTTTGATGCGATGTCTATGTCACCTTCTCGGTCGTTTCCGTCCTCATTGACGCCTGGCGCAGTCACAAGCTGTTGCGTTCACTCGCTGTAATTGCTCGTCGTCGAATACCCGCCGGCCCACGAACAGAAGAACAGCACCGCCGTCCACGCAGTGGAGTGGGTGCGCATCGCCGGCCAGTTCGCGCTGACACCCCATGAAGCACCACATTCAGTTCCTTCGGTAGGCCAGAGGCTGCCGAACTCAAAAGCCCGCATCCGCGTTTCAAATCACTACCTCCTCATAGAATGCCGTGCAATGCTTCACTGCGCGTTTTTGCGTCTTTCCTGCTCCGCCGCCCCGTCTCACAAAAGGCAGTGCTTTAGCACCCCAGCTACTTCATTCCTGTTTTACGAGCACTAAAATGGCCTTGCTCAAGAGTAGGCTTGGATGTTGTCCTAGAAATATTTTTTGAATCATACTATATTCCATTCAACGTTGCAGTTTGAAGAACTACACGTTCTACCAGCGTTAATAGTGAATACAAAAATTTGACTATGGCAGCATATTAGGGACAAAAGTATTCACTCGTTATTGACCACTGGTGGCTGTAGATGAAGCAGGTAAACATACAAAGCAACGCACTCGAACTTTGCGAGGTCTACAACTTAAGATTTTAGGAGCTGAGCTTTGAAACTTTGACCCTTGAAGACGTCTCATTGAATGTTTTCCGGCAGCAGTACCTTAAGATCGCCCTTACCTTTCGTCTGCAAACAGTTGAGAGACGGAGTAAAGAGAGTTTGAAACATCAAACGAAGAGCAATAGAAGTAATGAGGAAGGTGAGAACATTCCCTTATCTTTTTGGTAGTTTGTAGAGAGTCAGCCTGTCTCACGCCATCTTAGTGCGGTGCCCTTTTCCTTAAAAAACCCTGTTCTCTCTATCTCTTTCAAGCCAATGTACATAATGCAGTTTTGAGAAAATCTGCTCTGACCACAGCTCAAGGTGCACTGGCGAGTCGTCTAGCGATCGCTTCCAATCCTGTAGGCCATAAAAATACTGAAGTAGCAGTTGCCCAGTCCTTAGGAGTGAATAAATCTAAAATCCGAAGAGTAATATGACGACACCTTAAGAGTATGAGGACAGCGTTGATTTGCGAGGGGTGTAATGGCAGCTTGGAGGCTTTATTTCATGAGAGAGCCCCGGCTCCCTTCTCTCGATCCCCTACCCATATCACTCCCTCGACTTGGGGCTGGTGACGTGTTTGATTCTGTGGCAATCATGACAAAATATGTATACGTGGTCCTTCTTATGTTGAGCATGCTTGAAGTGCTGCTCGATATGCAGTCTGTATGGATATTTGCCCACTTTTCATTTTTTTTTTTTTTTTGCATTTTTTCGCCAATTGCTATGGTGCTTTAAACCTTTTGCCTGGTGCGAACTTGGAGAGACCGCAGTGAACTAGGAGCATTCCAGAGCAATTCTTCAATATATGCGCTTTTATGCTACAGTTTTTTATGGGCTGTTTTCCGTTATCTATGCCAAGAATGCTCCATCATGACCCATATAAGTTCAGAACAGCTATACATGTGTTCTGAAACAATCCTTCTCTGCCATTTCTAAGAATCGGGAGTCAGGTAAAACAATATACGATCAAGCGATCCTGCGGTTTCTCATGCAAGGGATCTATAGAGCATGCATCTCTACGAACCTTCCGCTTCGAGCTGTCATACACTTTCGAGAAATTTCTTTGGATCTCATAACTTCCTCGTAACGATATATATATATTAAATATATATGTATACGAGCGCTAAGCGACGTCTTAAAAAATGTGTTGCACGTTGCGCGCACGCGAGAAAATCACGCAGTCCTAAAAATCGTCGCATTGTACTCGAACCTTCCATTACATTGGGATCAATTTATAAGGCAGATGATGAAGGAGCCGTTAAGATTAAAGGTGTCGCGACAGGCACCCATCCTTAGACATTGCCTTTGAAACTCTTTGGTTATTAATTACTATCTTCCCCAACATCAAACTGTTGCAAAATTTGACCAATGAATAGAACAACTCCCTGTATGGCTGAATATCAAAACGTAAATTATTAGGTTTTAACGCAGTCATCATAGCAAATGATTCATATGACCGCTGTAGTATGCACGACTACAGCGGTCATATGAATCATTTGCTATGATAACTGCGACTTTTGGAAGTATAGCGCTACACAGCAGCGCGTACGAAGAGCGCGCCATTACATTGAATCCACCACAGCAAAAAATACATCTACCTCTAATCTTCATTTGCTTCTGACGTGGCACTAGTACCGCAACGAATTAAATCTGGCCCTCATTATGAATCGTTGGGTAGAAAAGCAGCCCCCGAAAATAGCACTCATCAGACCCTCGAGTAGAAAGACTGTGGAGTCTCCTCCACCCCTTCGAAACGTCCTTGCTATCATACCAGCATAATAATTTTGGCTTAGTTGCTAATGTAGCTGTAAAATTATTGCGAGAAAATCCTCGTCGATAGCTTCCTCAAAGTGCATGCCATTCTGCAGCATTTCTGGTAAACCCACAATGCTAGAAAGCAGCGAGGATGCTTCACAGTAAGGAACATGTAGACAGTTTCTGAAAAGCAGTCGTTAAAACCATTTATTGAGAACAACATATCACGACGAAGAAAAAAAAATAACATGCCACAGAATCTAACAAAGCCATAGACAAAAAGGTAGAACATTTTAATTTTTTTCAACTGTTTCCTTTTGTTTGTCTTACTTATTTTAGAAGAGTGATAGATGATTGACGGACTCATGTACACTATGCTCCCGACGCAAATATTGTATATTTAATCGGAACACAAAATTAGCAGCGCACTCTTCACCACTGGAATAACTGACACCTTTGGCAAGAAAAGCGGTGATAGCAACAGCAGAGACATTAGCCTTCAATGGCTGACATTTAGTTCACTTAGAACGACAACTCGAGGAAAACGAACTTTGTGCGCGCACGCAAGATTGACAGAAGCGGATATAGTTCCAAATTCTAGAGGGTTCAAGCCGTGAAACAGCGTTCGAGCCTAAAAGCGTGTACGCAGCTGTTCTGGAACTTTCGAGATTAGGCATATTACCTGCTAATAGTATAGAGAGGTAAACAGCTTCTTGACATTTAAATACAATTCACTTAAATAAGCTGCATCTGGAAACGAGATCGACTATTCGAATTTGCATTGCAAACCTGATACATTCCTTTCAAAAACCAGAACCTTTACAGCGACATAGAATTCTGGTTAGGTTTTTTTTTTTTTTGTCTTTTGTGGCTGACTTGTTTTTGTGAGCTATCTTAGATACTTTGTAAAAATTGGAAAATTTTCATTGCGAAATTTGCTTCATATTTGCCAGCGCATAATTCTTTCTTTTTGGTTCAGGAGATGACAGTCCTAGAAACATAACGGAGACGCGTGTGCAATATAACAAGCTATTATTGTTAGGCTGGCTGCGAAACTCGCACGCCGCCATTTTTTTTTTATTACAAATGTTCCCATAGAACCGCATATATTCGGCTGTTGACTTTATTGCAAAACTTTGAGCACCTAATGCGATCTTTAACCTTCAGTTCAACGTGCACGCGCCAAAGCGCTGGCGAAATAATGCTGACGAGCGTTGCTAACAAACGCTTCACGCCCATAACACGTGCGTGAAACAAATGCATAAGGACATTGCATTGACTGCCTTCGATTGTCATTTGTTGTCGTAGTAGTGATTGCGCATAAAATGGGAAGGCTGTAAGTGTAGCGGATTTAGTTTCGTTGTATCTTTACTTGGCGAGTTGCGACAGGCCACGCGCTCATAAAAATCCCGCATTCTGTCAAGCTTGCGTTAGCGTAAGACGTGGTTACTGATTCTTCTTCATTTGCATAAAACTAAAATTCATTCACTGACTTGCTTCCAACTGAATATACATTCACGTGAAAATAAACTGCAACACGAAACGAGAGAAGAAAAACAAATTCTGTGTACTAAAACAAGCACATTTCTGGACCCTCAGCGAGCTGATTGAGTGCCCCTGTGGGATGACTAGAAAGTTAACCTCGGACTTGGACCCACTGGGGCTCAAGGTGGATCGATCCACTGGTATAATATTTTGATGTGTACTCAAGAACGCTACGCGCATTTGTGATTACAATAGCGAAAAGTTTTCGAACAAGCCCGCCATTGCAAAGCTGGTACGGTTACCCTCGCATGAGATTCAACATCAACAAAGCATACTTTAATGCTCACTCTAACAAATATCTGTAAATAAATAATGATAAATGAAAGTGTGCACGCGACATCTGCAACCGCATGACGGCTGAGAGCGAACTCAATCGCATCCATTATGAAGGTGTCTCCGAGAACGCGGCAAATGGAAAGTAACACGTCTTTTTGTTTCGGTAAAATACGGACAACGGCTTGAAAGCTTCAAATGAGAATGCGCTGCATCTAGGAACAATGCGCAGGGCGAGAATATAATGCAACAATATAGAGAGACGCCTCGCTTTTGAACGCGTTTTCTTTCTTTTTTGTTTTCGTACTACTTCAAAGCAAATAGGCAACTCTCTTTCTTTTCTTTTTTTCTCAGCTTGAGCCACCAACCTCTCGTCGTCAAGCCCTTCAGCGAGGTGCACAAAGCCCGCACAAACCCCACATTGATTAAAAACCGAAACTACCGCATTTATCCACACAACTGCGTACCATGTTACTTTAAACAGTGGCCGGAACAGCCATTGCGCGTATCGCGAATATGTTCACTTGACACTCCCGCTTTCGGAAAAAGTTCTGTACAGATCGTCTTAACTCGCGTCTTTTCGTACAGACGCGACTGTGACTCGACCGAGGGCGCCGATTTTTGCGGGAGCAGCGCTCGATCCTTCATGCATGCCTCGTCGTCGCGGATTACGCGTGTCGACGCGGTATACGAACGATAAGACGAAACGGAACACACCACTAGCGAAATCTTGTGAAGCACAGTTGCCCGCACACTTTCACTGTCTCTGTTCACCGTGGCCTCCGTGCAGCGTCCCGTCCGCGGGGCCTCTGTCGCAGCCGCTGAGACGGCGACACCGTTGTGAGCTTCGCGCCGGCTTGGTGGCCTGGTTCTCGTCGCTCGGCGACCGCTAGGTCTGAAAAAAGCACACAGGAAAAGAATGATGTCAATTATAGGACAGCGTGCTGAGGGCGTGTGATTAGAACTTACAGAATGCCAATAAGTATTCTTCGGCAAATATTCTTTATTTGCCCTCATTCTAAAGTATTTCTCGACAACTTTCCTTAACGAAAAAGAATATTTTGGTTCTGTAACAAACTGATCAGAATACAGGAACTTGAGTAGTTCGGGGGGAAAATGGAATTTTTTATATTACAGAGTTTTGAAAACCGTAATTAATGTTACGAACTGATTGACAACCTGCACAGTTCGGATGCGCTTAACATACCTCCGAAATGAAGCCTCCTATCAATGATGTTATATATTAGTATTTGACATCCTTACAAAGAAAAATAAACACCCGGCTAGGCGTCCAACTATATCTAGACTACAACTATGATTTTCACTGCGGCACTGTGGAAACTTTCTCATGACATCATGAGTAATTTGGAAATGTTTTGTTCCCAGCACAAATTTATGATGCCGGAAACATGTGCAGCTGAAATATGTTTGTAGCGGTCCTTAGAGAAGATTGATAGCGTAAAATAAAACGCGGAGTTTAGTTTGCAAAATGTGTGGTTAGGGTTCATATTTATTATTATGAAAAAGAGTAGCTATCCTTTATACCAACCTATTTTAGAAAACGAAACGCGACAAGAACCTTCAGGGCCTGTGTTTCTTACAATATTTTATTCTATCAGAGAACGGATCTCAAAATACGTCTCAGTAGCTTTACGTTACTTTCCACAGGGAGTGATATAGATAATATTAAAGGAAGCAATGATGACGATGGTTACGAATTTAGCTAAATGACGCAAAGATTACTTTGTCAAACAGTGCTGTTGTTAACGTTTTGTCTACAATAAGTTGGGTCAGTGACCAATTTTTCTAAGCATATACCCCAAGAAGCTGAACTGTTTACTGGGAGAAAGGAAACCTAACCTAACCTAACCTGCCTGCCTGCGGTGGCTTTTGCAATCGGATCCTGCAGCCCCCGCATAAACTGTCATAAGAAAATTGGTTCAGGTGGAAAGCGGTTCTAGAAGAGGGAAGAATAAAAAAACAAACAAGAAAACAATGTTGTTGTCACTATGCAAGGACACTTGATGCGAGAGCATTCAATTATCCTCACCCTGTCAAACGGCAGTCAGTGCTGGATGCCGTAGCTTTTTACTTTATATTGTGTTTTATGCGCACATTCCTGAGCAGAAGTCGAATGTACAAAAATCATCAATGCACCTTCTAGCCTTTCAGTGTCATCTCTAAAAATCCGAACAACTAAATTTAGGGGCAAATGCGAGCTTGCCATTTACACAAATGATACAAATAATATCGGCGGATCACCTTTTTTTTTTTAACGAAGATGTGAACGCATTTCATTTCGCATGATAGCCAGCGCCATGAGAGAGAGAAAGAATGAAACAGAATTGCAGGGAGGTTAACTAGGTGATGCTCAGTAGGCTACCCCATATGTGGGAAAGGGAACAAAGAGAAAAAAAGGAAAGAAAGAGAAGACAACATAAATATTTAGGACTTAATGTTGGTTTGAAAGAGGGGACGAAGGAAGAAGCAATCTTCCCATATGAGCCCTCGATTAACCTACGCTTGAAACTATACATAGCGTCAATGCTATGTATATCGCTGTCCACTGCCCACGTTATTTCCTGTATTTTAAAGGGACAGACTTGGGTATAGTCCCTTGTGAATTATGACCATGGCTCTCTAGCAGCTAGAGATCACTCTCAATGATAACGGGCCTTTTATAAAAGACAAAAGGGGAAACAAAGATAACACTGTCGCCACCAGCGGCCGATTTCAAAGTAAATTGCATGTGTTGACAAGAACTGTTAGCGCTTGCCCTAGAAGATATATATCATCATCATCGGCAACTACGGTCTCCTCCTCGGTAAAGAGTTAATTATGCGGTGGAAAAGTGTTTAAATTCAGTTTTAGTCGCGATAAATTGGTTTTAATGCCCCAAAACTAACATTCACGTATCCGGAAGTAGCCGGGGAGGTAAGTAAATTACTCAGATTGTCCTCGCGTTCCTTCAGAGGAATAATGAAGTAAGATTCAGCCCGAAGGGCACAATTAACGTCTCCTTATCTGCCAAGCAGCCCTAGTACATTGTTGTAGCCCTGTTTTATTTCTTGTTTTCAGTTATTTTGCTTTTATGCCTGCAAACCGCCCGTGAAGAGAAGTGTTTTGCCCAACAACCATTTTGGTTAGTCAAACATTCATTTTCTAAAAAGAAAAAAAAAGAAAATTTCAACTCAAATAAACTTGGTATTACTACCTGAAGTTAGGAGCTCTTGCATTTGTCACCTTGTTTATTTGCTGCGCACGTACGCTGTAGACGAAATCGCACCCTTAAAGGTTCATTACCGTATCTGTACCCTCCAGAAGAGGTGCACAGAGGCGCCTTTTAATGGGCGCAGTGCTGCTTGTTGCACCCGAATAAAAGGGTGCATCAGTACTTCAATGCTCTCTTTCTGGAAGGCCGCTAAAGGCACGGAAATGCACCTTTAAGAGTGCGATTTTAGTTACAGTGTATCACGATTGTCAGTGCCAAGAACGGAATCAACGTGGCCGGTGGCAGTAGGGAAATGAAGTTGTCTCCAAACAAGGCAGAGTGTTCGGCCTACAGTGAAGTCGACCGTTCCAGAATGGCGGTTCTAAAAAGAGTTCGTTTGGCACTCATTGCGATTTTGCTGAGCGCGTTCTTGGCCGGCGTTTAGCGGACATGAATCAATGTGGTGGTTTTTTGTTTGTTTTTGTTTCGTTTTTTCTGTCCCACCCGTGAAGTCGCTCTCTTGGCTCACAGGCATGTCTGTGAAAGGGGGTTTGCAGAGAGGGGGTTCGGGGAACAGGACAGACTTGCCTTTGAACAGAGTGCATGATCGATGGCACGAACAGCGCGGCGTTCCGCTATGCCGTAGTTGAAGCTCCATTCCCTTCCATTCTCTTTGCACCAAAGCTTCAACACGCAGAGCCACTCCGACAGCTCAATGAATAACCTTCACAGGTGTGGTGTTTTGCTTTGAGTCCCTGATGACGAAATCACCGTAAACTCAGTTCAAAGAAGAAAATACATATTACTGATCTGCTTTTATATATGTTATGTGTATTGGCTGATATGTTGTTTCTTTGTGAGTAACATAATTAGCTCTGCGCAAACGGCAATGCTGCTTGGTACCTACAGGTTGAGCGACGCATGTTGATAACACACTTTCTTCGCTGTCTCCAAACGAGTCATTTTTCTGGACAACTTCGAGACCGAAGCACGAACCGACGCAAGATATATATATATATATATATATATATATATATATATATATATATATTCTTATTGGACACGCGCTGCCGGACACCAGGAGAAGCCGGAGACCACGGCCCATTTGCTCGCAACAGCGCACAAAGAAACCCAAGGTTAGGCACAAGCTTGTGTCGTGATCCAGCCTGCTTCTATTCCATACTTTTGCAGCTAAGGAAAACCTTAAGGATTCGATGGGCACGTCTTTGAGTTCGTATACACTTGTCTGAACGTGGAGAGAGGCACGAATCACAGCGGGAGGAGTATCGTATTTGCTCGCATAAAAGACGCACTTTGCTGTAAAAAACATGTTGAACGTGGCTAAACCTATTATAAAGTGTCATATCGCAAAGTTGGCGTATATGATTGATGTAGGTGACGTTGTCGCTGCATTCTCGTCCGCAAATTGTTCACTTCTGTTGGCGAAGCGTATTTCTGCCTCCAATGACTGCCGCGAAGGACCAGGCTTGCTATCAATTTCTAAGCCGACTAAATTAACTCGGCTAAACCACGTGGTATATATGCCTCTGCTGACGTCACAGAAAGGTTTAACGAAAGAAAGTAGATTGTCAGGTAACCTTTAGGTAGGTGACGTCATGAAAGCCGCCGGCCATTCAGTGGCCGATCATATCATCACTTGCCAGTTACCACCTGCCAGAGGACGCATCTATGGTCGAAAGTAAAAGAAGTACTACCGCTTGTTTTTCAGATTTATCCCGTGCGTTGGTATACGCTCGCCTTAAAAAAAATGCTCCTGTTTGGCGCATGCGTTAGGTGCGTGTTGTCAGATTTACACTTTGGTCGTATAATGCTTCCAAAATTTGAATGAACATTGTGGGGATGCGTTATTTATGTGAGTAAATACGACACTCGCAACGTGAAGAAATGGAGGCCACACTTTCTATAGCGACATATTGGCAGGCGTGGTAACTATCACTGCAGTTTATAGCTGTTAATTTTTTTACTGGGAACTCGCTGAAATTATCCAGGGAGGGGAACGAACAAAAGAAGACACAAGGAACAAGTGTTTAGCAGGAGCCGTAATCATTTAAACACATTTAGTTATGATTATGAAATACAGACCAGCCCTTTTATTACGACATGGTTATATAGTTCCCGTCATATCAAAACTCCGCCGCCATCATAGACGGCGACACTTGTCCCTTTTATTTTGTCTCCTGCGTTGGCATAATTTTCTGTTAACTCAAACATGAACCAACTCGACCGGCAGGAAGTACTTTTAAGTAACAGAGGAAATTTTCCGATTGATCAAGATAACTGAAGACAGGACCAGTTGCAGGGCACTACCCACAGGAAGCGAATGCAAAATTGGCCCCCTAACGCGTCCGAAAAGTTCATGGTCGTATACCACAACCTCCAATGGGCGTCGGGTGATGCGGTGAACACGCTGCTGAAAATGACTTTGAGTTCGTATAGTCGGGGATTGGAATTTCATATTCAAAATAAACGCGACGACACATCTACGCGTCAAAGGAAGATAGGAAGCGGCAGAGAACCGGCCAGAACAGAGCGAATGTCTTGGTATACCGGGTGTCCCAGCTAACTTGAACCAAGGGTTACAAAATAATATATTTGAGGTAGGTCAGTGAAACCAGTTGCATACAACTACCAGCCTGCTTGCGCACTACACGCAATTTTTTGTTTTGCAATTAGTTAATTGGCTAATTATTTTAATTTTTCTAATTTAATAAATATTCACCTAAGACCAAAAGTGCGAATTGGAAAGTTGTAGAGCACCTTCAGAAACCCCCATTCCATTAATTGCGATGAAGAAAGTCTCACGTGTATCTTTTTTTTCCGGGCTCAAAAGAAAGCCCGCGAAATACAAATAATACCACGTGACTAGCGCATTTGAGCGCAGCGATCGTGGTGCTCTCAGTCGTGGTTTGAGCGAACGAAATCAGCTGCGGCCGTGACCCGATGGTCCCGTTGCAGCGGCAGGCAGAAATGTTGGCGATGGTTGGAGCGAGCTTGAGCTCGCCCGTTGTCACCGCGATCTTCGCCAGGCCTTTGCACCGCAGCAGCCTACATCACGACAGGCGGATGACGATAAAGAACCGGCAAATGAAGGTGCAGCGCTAATTGTAGTCGAGTCACATGTCATCTCGCCCCTTTCCCCAAGCCTGTATGCGCAGATTCAGTGGCTGATACCTTATCGTTCATCCGTTTACCGTAAAGTTCGCTGATGGGAGAGAAGGAAGGTTTGTTAGTATCCCGGTGGTGTCGGCTCGCCGCTCTGGGTGCTGCTTGCACCATCACGTGGGCCGGCTGTCGGACGCGGGCGAAGAAGCCATCACAGGCATATCGGCCTGCCGCTTTAACGGGGCAAAGGAGACACGGCCGCAGCTAATTTCGTTCGCTCAGACCACGACTGAGAGCACCACAATCGCAGCGCACAAATGCACTAGTCACGTGGTATTATTTGTATTTCGCGGGCTTTCTTTTGAGCCCAGAAAAAAAGATACACGTGAGACTTTCTTTATCGCAATTAATGGAATGGGGGTTTCTGAAGGTGCTCTACAAGTTTCCAATTCACATGTTTGGTCTAAAGCCGATATTTAATCAATTCGAAAAATTAACATAATTAGCTAATTAAGTAATTGTAAAACAAAAAATCGCCTGTAGTGCGCAAGGAGGCTGGCAGTTGAATGCAATTGGTTTCACTGACCTACCTCAAATGTATTATTTTGTATCCCTTGGTTCAAGTTAGTTGGGACACCCGGTATATATATATATGCCACTGAAGCGCCAGAAGACCGGGTCAGCCCTATAATGCCAGTTCAGATCGGGCGCAAGTTAGCGTTGACAAAATTGATTTCACGCCTTTGGCAAGGCAAAATTACAGTCACAGCTTTTTTTAATAAAGAAAATATTTTTGCCTCCACCACAAGTGCAGTTAGCTGAAGAAAACAAGATGGCCGCTACGCATCCTGCTTTAATATTCTGCTTTTCTTCACCTTTCTTGCTCACCACTCACGGAAAGTTGCAGTGCTGATGCTAATGCTTACTTATAGAGCACAGATCTCCGAGGTATCTCTTTTGCGTATGAAATATGTACGTATTCATTTTATCTTGCTATTGTTGTTGTTGCTGCTGTAAACAGTCTGTTGTCTTTTGCCTCGGCTGCCCGTCCCAGTCGAAGATTTGTGGTGTTCTGCACCAGTTACGTCTTCGAGATCTGTGTACTCCGCGGCCCTTTGTCGTACCTTTTCCATGGCCATGGATAAGAGCTCAAAATCTGAAACAACTTCTCGTTTCGGAAGCTGAATTGGCGTACTCCATAAAACACTGAAATACTACTCCCTTGTGCTTTCCTTTCCAAGGCAACAAAGTTGGCTCGCAGCGTTTGTTCCCTTGGAGGCAATAAAGTGACGCAGCTTAAGTTGCCTTATTGTTCGAAGCCTCGCTCATTATTCTTATTGCGCGAATATTATAATCTTTCGGCAGAAAGGAGTGTTGGAGCTCGCTGGTCGTCAACCGCGAATAACATTTCCCGCACTGAACACCGCTCGCTATGTTACTCTGACCGCCTATAATTCACACTGATCACATTGGCGAAAGCTAAAAGAGAATCAACGCGTGTTCCGCTTCGCCATTTTTTTTTTTTCTGCGTCAGATGTGAATATTTGTTTATGTATGTGTGTTGCGGTGTGTGTTTTATTCAGGCAGTGGCATCACTATGTGAGGAGAGGTTAGGGCTCTTCTTGCTTCTCCTGCCTTGCCTCTAGTTCTTGTCGTGTCTACAAACGCAGCCCAATAGTAACATAGTATTAAAAGGGCACCAAACCAACGACATACTAAAAACAAATCGAGGCAAAATCTTCTGTTGAAGCCGTTTCATAAACCAGCTGAAGACAGCAACACGGATAAGTGAAAAATAAAACATTATTTAATAAAGGCGAAAGTTTGACACAATATTTTTGCGCAAATGTTGCATACGTCAAGCTGCGAACTTGACGTCCGCCAAAAACAAGCCCCCCCCCCCCCCCCCCTTTTTTTTTTTTTTCTGGCGCAAAATACTTACATATATGCATTCATGCAGCCGATTTCTTTGTCTCACCATATATTTCCCAGCCATAACAAAGCATTATTTGCTTAGAAGATTGTTTTCGGTTATTGTGAATCAGCTTTGCTATGCTTGTTTCCCTCCAAAGGCTAACATGAATGAAATGGCAATGATAATTGAATGAGAAGAAATCTATAGCCCGGGCCCTGACATAAACCGGTGTTCTTAAAAATCGATGAAAAAGAAAAAAAAAAAAAAACTTCGGGAACTCCTAAGCATCAATTAGCAGAATGACGAGATAGCATTAAAGGCTCCGCAAACGCAGCTTTGCATAGAAAGAAAGCAGCGAAAACTGTTCACTGGCTCACTGTCGCCGCCGAGCGCAAAAGCACGCCCGGCGCCAGTATATCTGCTGTAGGGCTTTCGAATTACCAGAACGAGGCCATGTGTTTTGACGTCAAGACCTTTTGGGCCAATCCGGATTTTCGCTATAGAGGACATCGTAAAGTCCGCCCTAAAGTTATTGCGTTAAAACGTATGGAAATACAGTGGAAAAGGCCGCCGCGGTGGCTCTGTGGTTAGGGTGCTCGACTGCTGTGCCCAGGGACGCAGGATCAAATTCCCGGCCGCGGCGGCCGCTTTTCGGTGGAAGCGACAAGCAATGCGCCCGTGTGCTGCGCGATGTCAGTACACGTCAAAGAACCATGTAGCAGAAATTTCCGGAGCCCTCCCCTATGGCGCTTCTCATAGCCCGAGTCGCTTTAGCACGTTAAACGCCATAATCCAAGACAGTGCAAACCCTCTGCGGAACTCGTAATAATAATTAAGGTGAAAGCCTTTAATGGCTCATGCTGTCGTGGACAAAATGTGTCCCGCTTTTGCGGCGGCTCTGATTGGCTGAGGCGGAATGGCGTCATAGAGCTCTTGATCAATCACAGAGCACCACCACAGTATGCGCGAATGTGTGCCTTATATGGCCATATGGCAATCAATGATCAATTACTAATTAATTAATTAATTAATTAATAATCGATGACTAATTAGGTATTTCATTGATTTACTAACTAATAATTAATCAATTGCCTGCTTGATGACTAGTCAGTTATTAGTAATTATGTATTGATTAATTATTTACTAATTAGTGCCAGTTGCTTAGCAGAATGTGGCACTCGGGCTTTCGCCTTTGACTACTTTATTCGCTAAAGTCCTTCCTCCTCACTTCGGACACTTAATTAACAATCTCAAAGATGCACGTTATAGGACAATTGAACGACTTTTCGTCTGGTTTCACCTATTCAGTTAGCACTGGAGTCTTCAGAGAAGCATTAGCAATAAACGAAGCAAATGACGATGACACCTTGAGGACCGAATTATCTTTGCAACAAACTTGTTGCCCGTTGCAGGAATCTCTTTCTTCAAGTATAATGCAGCGCAAAAGCCGAGGTACTCATCACATATCATACATCTACTCAGAAAAACGTATACAGCTCACAACTGTATGCACTTTCAATGAGTTTCTTTCGTATATCTCCTTTCTCGAAAAAAAAAAAAAGTCAAATCATAGAGTATTAAAGCGAGATCTGCAAAACGTTTGCAGAACCAGGCGCCAGATAACCCGACACGTCATGAGACGACCAGACGAATATGCTGAAAATATGTCATCGCAAAACAGAGTCAATGCCTCTCTGTGAAAGCACTCAGACAGTCGTGCAGAAAAAAAAAAACAGTATCGTGGATAAAACATGTATAAGCAAAGAGATACTAAGGGAAATAACAAGGAGGAAATAACAGCGAGCAAAACCAGTAAAGTGGTTAAAGTTGAATATAAGTCAGGATATATATAAATATCATTCAGAAAGGTAAATCCTTTCTTTGATCGTGAAACTGACAGCGCGCTAAAGCACCGGTCAACCCATTTAAAATAAATCAGGTGTAAATGATTTCCCACTTCTCTCTTTCGCATGCTTTATCTCAGACTCATAGTGTTGACATTCAAATTCACGTTCAGGTCCATAGTGCATTCACAATCAGATATCCCGTATTTCTTACAGTGGTCGGCAAGATGGTCGCTCTGCTAATTAACACATGCGGTGCTCTCTCAAAGCCCCTGAGCGTCCAGTGAAGCCAGTATATGGCAATACTATAGGTACCTTCCTTACACGAGTATGAAGTAAAAGCACTCGAAAAACGCAAATATCACTGGGAGATCCCTCAAAATTCTGTTATTTCCAAGTTTGCTGACCGATGCTGAGTGTTGCCGAGTTAGCAGTTTTCCAGCTAAATTTTGCGGTTTTTACAGTGAGCAGAAATGCTCTACCGTGGAAGGCTGGATTTTTGGCGGTTTTTCAGGGCTGTCGTTTTTTTTTTTTTTTTTATGGGCGCATTTCGTGCTCCTGCAATTTTTCTTTATACTAGTGCGATTTCTTTGAAATTATATTCATTTCTTCCAGTGAACGTCGCTGTGAGCGCATGACTTCAGTGAGATCTAAAGGCGGTGAATATTCGAACGCGCCAAATACGCCCAGAATTGATTTTAGGACATTTTTTCTAATGCATGCGCTCATCGAATCTGCTGTGCTGATGCTGTCCATGCGGCCCGACGGACTTGTCAAGTATGTGCAGAAGTTTAGGAAAGACTGGCTGCAGGACCCTAAGGTTCGAGAAAAAAAAATCACTGCCATTCAACTTTAGGAGCACAGCTGCATTATGGGCTGAAGTGAACTTGTCTACAGGATGCTTCCGGCAGGGCTTCTGCTGTGGTAGAACGCAGAGGTTGCACCCGGTTCAATCGCCTAAACGCTTCTTCGCTTGTCACTTGTAAACAGGGAACCTTATGGGAACAGAAATGATGAAAAAAACCCTGCCTTATTAAAGCGAGACTTCGGAGGGAAAGTAAATACTGATCAAACTGCGAACTGCTCGCAAGTTTATCAATGTGCTCTTTGGGAGCAGTAATGGAATTATGTTTAGAACCGCTGGGAGGAGAGGACGATTGTAAATCCCGGCCGCGGCTGCCGCTTTTTGATGAAGGCGAGAAGCAAGGTACCCGTGAAAAAAAAAATCCAGGTGGTCGAAATTTCCGGAGCCGTCCTCTACGGTGTCTCATATCTTGAGCCGCTTTAGGAACTTTAAAACTCCTTAAAACGAAACTAAACCATCTTCCGAAACTTGTCTGTGCTTCCTCTGTTCATGGCGTGTGACTAAGTGGCTTGCGAGCTATTTTATCTCATGATTCCCTCGTCCACCGTTTTTGCCACTGTGGGATGAGCCCTCAGCTATCTTTCTTTCTTTTTTTTTTCGTTTACCGCAATTGTGCAAGCGATGATCTTGATTTGTAAACATGCATAGCCTGCTCTTCATTATAATATAACAGCCGGCAGTCAGCGCTTGGTTTCTGCATGGCTCCTATTTTGTTTTCATTTCTCGCGCTACTTAACGGGCTGTGATGTATTACCGGTATTACCGACTAGTCAAGGCGAAAGTATTAAGCCACGCATTATTAGCGGGAAATACGTGTAGGCATGTAAAAATAGTTATTCCTTTAGATGAGCTGTTTAAAGTGTAAGTTGCACTATAATTTAATCCAACATTTCGGTTGGGAAACTGATGGTCACTAAATGAAAAATATGTTAAGCGAGAAAGGAGTCAACGCTCTTAGGACGTGTGCGCCACATTGGAACAAACTGCGGTCGCTCACTGCCCAAGATGCGCTGAGAACTCCTGGAGTTCTTGCCTCCAGTATTAAGGCGGCCTTTAATGCCTCATACTGTCGCTAGCAAATGTGTCCGCGCTTCGGGTTCATGCCTTATATGGGCATATGCCAGTCACCATTGAACCGATACTCAATAGCAATCGAATGGTATCGGAACATGATTTAAGGCATTTCCACGATAATTTCATGATAATTTACAACTATAATAAAATGGTTAAGCAGCTTCCGAAAAGAGTACAGCTAGCGAACGTGCTCCTCCTAATGGGCTAGCCCATAGGAACCAATGCATTTGGAGGTCATCGTAACATCACTAATCATCACTTACTAGTTAAGATATGTTTAACTAACACTAACCAGACATTAACTAGTACTCACAAAGTGCGTCATGGTTAACTATCACTAACCAATAGTAATGGTTAGATGTTTCGAGACGGCCATAGCCGTCATATTGTGATCTCTCTGATCTCATCGGCAGTGACGTCATGACCGGATGATTCTTCAAAATTACAGGTTAAGCAGGAGACTGGTGCCACCACCGGATAAAAGTCTAAACAATAGGGAGGCAGTCGCATGGCGGCGCCTGCAAGCTGGGAACTTTGTAAACCCGGTCTGGGCATATTATGTCCAAATGGAAGATAGAAAAAACGATAAATGCAAGCACTGTGGGGAGAGAGGGACCCTCGACCATATAATCTGGGAATGTACTAGCTCCCCAGGGGCTAAAACAAATATAAATTGTAGAGAAGCCTGGGAAGCCCTGCTGCGGAGCGAGGCCCCTGCTCCACAGCTACAAGCCATCCGCCTGGCGGAAGAAGCCGCGAAGAGCCAAGACCTCTTTGCCTGCTTCTGATCGCGGAGGTCTCTGCTCCCGTCCCTTAGGCCTGCGTGCCGGGGGCGGGAATTTGGGGCCTCCTTATCCGGTGGAAAATAAAGTTATCATCATCATCATCATCATCACCATCATCATTATAATCACCATCATCATCATCATCTTAGGTCATCATGACATCACATCTGGTCATGTCTAATAATCGGAAGTGATAATGATGTCACATCCGTATATGACGTCATGACTGGTGATGACGTCACCAGGAGATTCACGCTTATACGAAGCTGACCCCGCCGGGCGTTCATCCATCCGTGCGGCGCCTTTCATTTGGCACTTCCTCGAACGCCGCACCACAGAGCATATATAGAAATAGGCGCAGTACAGCAGGCATCAGCGGCGTTTAAAAGTGGTCGACAGCAAAAAAAAAAAGGCGCAGTGTCTGTCACAATTCTATAGTCAATCACAAACGGTCTCGCAGTCAATGCCTAAGCAGCGCGGCGGGAAAGGCTTCCTCCCTGAAGAACTTTAATGAGCCAAATTTGTGCCCCCTGAATTATTTTATGTGTTGTTTGTTGGTTTCAGTTTTCACGGGTGGCAACGAAAGTTCGGCATTCCCCCCGTCCCGTTCCCGTATGCATATTCTTGACCTTGGCTAACGGCCGAGCCTTTTCGCAGCCGCCTTGCGGAAACTTTTGCAACAGTGTCGCTGTCACCAGCCCACGAAGGACGCGCGGTCGATGAGGATAGCCAGTATACAGACACGCGCGTAGCCGATGAGCTTATGCCAGCACACGCATTTGGGAGCGAGAATGCACCCACAAATCTGTCAGTCATCTGTAGCCACAATGAACCACGGCGGATCGGACCCCTTGTGGGCGCGAGAACTAACGGCGTCTGATTGCTACAGTCGTGACTAATAGTAGATTCACGACACCAGGGCCCCCCGATGGTTTCACGAAAGAACCGGCGACTCGCAGTCATTTGCGTAAGAAGGGAGCTTATACGACGTACTCAGCGGTCCCCAAAGGCAGCTCACGCCCTTCAATCAAGTTGCCATATACACCTGCATCTGCAGGTGTCCCGATATACCAATATTCTTTAGGGAGTTCCGAAACCTAAAATGACGTCCATTTCGGATTTCGTGAGAAGGCAGAGTGGAGCCAACCGTGAAAAGAAAATCTTCCTGATATCGAATATTGAAGCATTCAGAGATCACAATTGTTAGAGGCGTGTTTATTGTCAATTTAACTTCATTTGCCGAATACGCACGCCAAGATTTTTTTTTTTTTTTATCGATTCCGACAGCTGCTTTTCGATGGAACACAAGAAGTCCCGGATTGAGGTTTCTCCGCATGTTTAAGATCACATGTGGCATAAATGAGTCCCGCAGCCTTTCACTAGGACATATCCCGCTGTCCAGATAGTCGCTTTGAGATATAAAAACCTGTTTATGAAACAAGCCTTCTACGCACATTACATTTATCATGTCTTAGGTTTTTTGTACCATAATTTTTCCATTTACTTATCGATATCTTTCAATATTTCCATCCTTTCTATTTTTTTTATAGGTTCATTCTTTTATTTATTCCCCATTTCTTACGTCACTCACTCTTTCATCGTTTTCTCATGGCGCGGTTCCATTTTCTACCCAGATTGAGATAGTTGCTTCACCCTTTTCTTTGCCTAATACTTTTTTTTCTTGGTTAATTGTTTCATTTACTTCTTTCCCGGTTTGTTCTGGTTATGCTATCATTTCCATCTCCTTCCTTCCAGTTATTCTTAAACTATCCAACTTCACTGGCACTCGATGGTATTATCGCAATCCGCATGTCGAGCATCGCCCCGGTGGCTCCAACGAGGCGCCCACCGAGAAATGAGCGAGTGCTGTTATAAGCCTTTCCTTTCCTCAAGACTCAGTAGACCATGCATAGTCACTGCACCTTGTCTTTGCTGTTACGTTACTTATCGGTAGTTCCTATATATGGCCGAAATTTAGTCGGAGCCCTCCACGTCTTTTTTCTGTTTTAGTCATTTGACTTGCAGCCTTCTTCACTTACACCGCAGTGCATTTAGTTCTCTAACGAGAGTGTGAAGGTTACGCCCATTTCCTTTACTAAGAGCCATTTTTTTTTTTGTTTATTCGAGGCTGCGACGACGACGATCGACTCTGCCATTCCAGCAGAGATTCAGAAGAATAGAGCAGAGCTCTGTTTCGCTCGCTGCAAGCTAAACAGCGATTACGACTGCACCGGCTCCACAGTATATGATAACCTTTTCCGCATTTTTATTTGCATAAAGTCAAGCACGCAGCCTTTCTGTGATTGCAGCCGCTTTGAGCAAACGTTTTGAAAACTCGACGTAGTAACCTTTTATCGCACGCCTTAGTAAGTGCGTATGACATCTGCGGCGTGGCCCACCGTAGCACGGCCGAATCCAAAGCCAAGAATCAGTTCAATCGCAATAGCTATCGGCTAAAGCGTTTGAAATGGATTGCCAACATTTCCCCTCGTTGTGGCACATTCCTCTCCAAACTTTTCCCTTTCAGGAGTACCCTGGTAATAATGGCATTGCGATGAATTTTTTTTTATTTTTTTTTTTCAAGTGTACTCTGCAGTCCTTTCTAAGTAAGGTACAGGAGACAACTAGAGACGCCTGGGGACTAATTAATTTATTTGCCCAATGATGTATTCGCATATCCCCCCCCCCCTCCCTCCCTTCCTAGCCGGGCCAAAAATATCTACTACATATGATCGAAATGCAGCGTTAGAGTGTGACTTATTCGCACCATGTTGGAGTGCCGCAGTCTAAAACACGGAAATCTCGGATATAACGAAAGTATTTACTGTGCTCTTCATAACTGTTACCTAAGCGGACACACCTTCCGCATTTCCTCCTCATCAATCAAATCAGTCCCCATAAATTTCTAGAGCGCTAGCAGTAAATATGCCGCTTGCGAAAAAGCCGTTATGCCTTGGCGAAGGCTATGCTACTTGCCACCGACCACTGTTATATATATAGTACACGGATACACAGGGTGTCCAAGCTAACTTTAGCCAAGAGTTAAAAAATTAAACACTTGCGATAGGCCAGAGAAACAACCTGTATACAGCTGCCAGTCATCTTGTGTACAACAGGAATTTTTTTTGTTTTGCAATTAACTAATTAGTAATTAAGATAATTTTTCTAATTTACTAACTATTGCCTTTAGACAACAAATGTGATTTTCAAAGTTGGAGCGCTTTTTCTAAAGCCCCCGCCGGGGTGGTACAGTGGTAAGACGCCCGACTACTGTCTGGAATACCCGGGTTCGAACCCGACCTCGGCGGCTGCGTTTCGATGGAGGCGAAACGAAGAGGCGTCCGTGTGCAGTACGATGTCAGCGCACGTTAAAGATCCCAAGGTGGTCGAAATTTCAGGAGTCCTCCACTACGGCGTCTCTCATAGCCTCAGTCGCTTTGGGACGTTAAACCCCACAAACCAAACCAAACCATTCTATCTATTTCCGATAAAAAAATCCTCACATGTATTGTTTTTCTAAGCCCTAAATAAAACCCGCAAAGTACAAAAAATATCACGTGACCCACGCCGCTTAATTGCGGCGGTGGTTAGCCTGACGCTGGATTTGTATACAGTGTTCTAGAACACTGTAATTTGTATCTGTTGCAGGCCGCCATTGCACCTGCCAACGCGCGTCTTTCTCTCCCTCTTCTTTTTCTTCTCTATTTTCTCTTCTGTCCGCACAAGGCAGCGGAGGTGGCTCAGCTACAGAGCCAGTAGCAGGCCCGCGCATTTTTTTTTTCTTCTTCCTACAGTCGTAACAACAATGTATCGATCCTAGTTGTGGCGCTTGTTGCAACAAATATGTATACGTTACAAGTCTTACATTGTACGCAGGGAATTGACAAAAATGCCATCGCATTTTTGCAACTTTCATGTGGGAGGCCAATTGAGAGCGAACATCCCGAACAAGCCTCTTTTGAAGAGTAGGTGATGGGGGCCCTGCCTTTATAATTTGTATTTAAGGCAGCTTGGGCTGCGCTTTATGTTTCTGCGCAGACAAATACACCCCTTTCTTCATTCTTTTGTCCAGTACATGCTGTCCAACGCCTTACCGGATTTAATCGTCTAAAGTGAAGGTGATCGTTATGATATGTCGCGGTATCTCCGAGAGGTGGTAGCCGCTTATAGTTTTCTTGGTAGTATTTGCACACGGTAAAAAAAAAAAAAAAAAAAAAAAAAAAAGCGCCTAAAGCAGCACCTCGTGAACATGGTCTTGCCAGTTCCCTATACCGAAGAATTTTCAAAGATACAGATGGTCAAGATGTGTTGAAGAGGGTGAGAAAGATGTGGGTCATGCCTGCAACCAAGACATTCTTCCGTCTACAAACTGATACCTTACCTGTTAAAACTTGGTTATATCAAAAAGAAATTGATCTACCATGGGGTACAAATTGTTTCCTGTGTACCAAATCAGAATCAATTGAACACATTTTCATAGCTTGTAATAACGCTATCTTTTTTCGGGCGTGTTACAGCATACCATTAAGAAGAAGCTTCCTCTTACACCGAAAGGTATAATTTTCTTTGCCAGTTCATGACCATGTAGTACCATGTGATGCCATATTCTTGTTGGGACTGCAATCTGTATGGCGCAGTGATGGATTATCGGCATTGTGACACTGGAGCGAGATCTGTGCGTGAATACTTTGTTGAGAGCATTATAAAAATCCATGATGTGTTGAAAGCTGCAGACTGTGGTGCTGAAAAAGAGTTTTTTAGGAAGCTAGCACAAATGAAACGACTCCACTTTTTAGGGCCGGCAAACGGCCTGGCGAACTTGTAAATGTATATGTGCTATATATTTTGTAATTATGTACATATAGCAATAAAGAAAAAAAAGTGGCGTCGACGCACCCCACTACACGCCCGTTGTTGCTATGCAGTCTGGTAGCCCCGTGGTACGACGATGGATTCATGCTGTTTTCCATGCATGAAACCACTCGAGCTTGAAGAAATTTTCGAGCACCATGAGAGGCTGGAATGTAGTAGTCCACGTCAATGCGTGTAGCCTGCTAAAATAAATTATTTTCCTTTGTTTTAGCATTACTATCCAAAATGGTCGTTCAATGACTTCCCATATCGGAGTTGAATAGATGAAAAGATGAATTCGCATTGAATGGTCCATTGTCTAATGAAAGTGTTCACATTTATAACTCTACTTTAGCTATTAGAATGTATTCACAAGTCAAAAAGCGCACAGGTGGTCTCTGTCGCTCCCTTGATACGCTCAGCTGCATTCGCGAACTTTTTTAATAGACATATGTACTACAGCTTTCAAGTGTTCATCAGGCGCTATTCTACGAAAGCCATTCTCCAGGGTATTGTCCCGATACGCTTATTCCATATTCCTTTTTTCTTTTTTTTAACAATGGAAGCTTTTGTTCGCAATCACGCTATAGAAAACACGTCACTGCTCGCACCAAGCACTCTTTCAGAATACGAATGCTGCAGCAGTGCGCTTTGCAGAATTTAATTGACTTCGGTGCACGTCAGTCGATCACCATAATATAGGCTTCGCCCGAAGAAGAAAACAAGAGTGGCTGCACACGGTAAAAGAGACAGCGAGTGCACACGCATTCAACTCGACAGCTTCATCAATTTCCGAGAACTATATAATTAGTGCGGCTGAAATGCAAGTGCACAGACGGAATGTCGCGGGCGTCTTATTATTCCACGGCCTTTCATGTATTAATCGTATACTATAGATATTCGTGTATTCTGCTTTGTTTCTATCACAGCTTAGACCTTTACGCCTTTTCTGCAAAATCAAAAGCAGAACTGCTCCTAATGTCACGCTGGCTTTTGAATGATAACGAGACAGCGCGAAATATTTCTATGTGCTTTCGGAGTTAACAATGACGAAGTTCATAGGTGAACCTGAAAGAAAACCCTCAGCCCACGCCTACAAAGCAGCTGTCGCCGGGTATGTGTTGAGAGTGTATAGAGCGTTTCACAATTGATGGTTGTAACACTGCATCGGTATATACGCATAAGGTCAGCAGCAAGAATGATCTCGTGCGTATTTCCCATTCGATGTTCGTGCGTAGATGTAACACCACTGCGACTTTACGTCTGGAAGGATGACTTTTCTCGCGATCATCAGACAGTCACACTTTCCATAAATGCAACCGTTTTAAGTCCGTAGCGTTAAGGCTCCCGTTAAGCTGAAAACTCGGCGTTGTACCGTCGGCGTCATCGCAATAAACTCCTGATGAGTCGATAGGGTCATTATATGAAGTCAGAGACACGAGGCTTCAAGCAGGAATTTCAAGCATGCACTCTACGGCGCTCATATCAAACGAGGCAGCATTCATAGAACGAACGTGATTAATATTTTATCCGTAAAGTGAATTAAAAGGCATCGCACATGTCAACCTGAACCGCGCTGTAAGGGAACGGAGGAAGGTGGGAGTGAACGTGGATAGAGAAAAAGAGGAGCCGTATAGTGGAGGGCTACGGAGTAATTTCGACCACCTGGGGATCTTTAACGTACGCTGACATGGAAGAGGGGGGCGGTGGGGAAGGGTGGCAGTTACTGGCCCTACGGGGCTGGGACAGTAGGCCAACGCCGCTTTTATCCCACGGACACAGCCCACGACGCCTCTTCATTTCGCCTCCATCGAAACGCAGCAGCCGCAGTCGGGATCGAACCCGGGTACTCCGGCACAGTAGTCGGGCGTCTTACCACTGCACCACTCCAGCGGAGTTCCGACGTTAAACCCCATAAACCAAACCATAAATAACATCTAATAAATTTTGGTGTGGTTTATAACTTATAAGGCTTAACGTCCCAAAGCGACTCATGCTATGAGAGACTCCCCTGGCGGCGGGGGCTAGCCTGCCACAGAATTTTTATCTGTTGTAGGCCGTCATTGCACCCGCCACCGTTTCGGTGGTGGCTGTTGTTGCGGCGCGCGTCTTTCTCTCTCTCTCTCTTCCTTTTCTTTCTCTATTTTATTTTCTGTCCGCAGCGAAGGTGACTCAGCTACAGAGCCAGTAGCAGGCCCGTGCATTTTCTCTTCCTTCTTCCTACAGCCACAACAACAACCCATGCTATAAGAGACGCTGTAGTGGAGGGCTCCAGAAAGTTCAACCCCCTAGGGTTATTTAATGTGCGCTGACATTGCAACAAAACATGTGTGCCTTGATTTTCGCCTCCATCAAAAAGCTTCCGCCACGGCCGGGTCCTCTAATATTACAAATTTTCCTTTTATTTTTCGAGCTCACGAAATGTCCTTCGCGTTTCTATACTTAGCGAACCAGTTGTATTTACACATAATAATAATAATTGGTTCCCAGGAAGGGAAAGGCGTACTATCTGTCACACTTGTAGCTGTGGACACCTGAACCGCGCCATAAGGGAAGGAAGGAAGGTGGGAGTGAAAGTCGAAGGAGAGAAAAGGGAGCCGTAGTGGAGGGCTACGGAGTAATTTCGACCACCTGGGGATCTTTAACGCGCGCTGACATCGCACAGCAGATGGACGCCTCTTCGTTTCGCCTCCATCGAAACGCAGCCGCCGCGGTCGGGTTCGAACCCGGGTACCTCGGCACAGTAGTAGGGCGTCTTACCACTGCACCACATAAAATCTTTTCAAACTGGCACGAAAGTTAAAACGCATCGCGCCGGGGTAGTGTGATAAGCCGAGAGCCAAGAACATCTTGCCCAACTTCGATCCTTAAACGGGCAAACAACGATAGCTGCTTCCGCGCGGAGAACGTAACTTGCCGGTACACCCCGTGCGGCTCTGCTTTATAAGGTAAAGGAAATCGCACAAAAATATACGCTGACCAAGGCGCATTGTCGCAAATATACAAGAACTGCTAGCAGCGCCCTGTACTGCGCAGTAGTGTCCAGCCTAACCGCTGGGCTCCTCTGTTGCTTTATATTGCATTGCATTGCATTGCAGTGTGTGTGTGTGTGTGTGTGTGTGTGTGTGTGTGTGTGTGTGTGTGTGTGTGTGTGTGTGTGTGTGTGTGTGTGTGTGTGTGTGTGTGTGTGTGTGTGTGTGTGTGTGTGTGTGTGTGTGTGTGTGTGCGTGTGCGTGTGCGTGTGCGTGTGCGTGCGTGTGTGTGTGTGTGTGTGTGTGTGTGTGTGTGTGTGTGTGTGTGTGTGTGTGTGTGTGTGTGTGTGTGTGTGTGTGTGTGTGTGTGTGTGTGTGTGTGTGTGTGTGTGTGTGTGTGTGTGTGTGTGTGTGTGTGTGTGTGTGTGGACAAAAACGTTATCATCCCTCACTTAGCGAGCATGCAGCACAGATCCGCGCAGTATCACTCAACCATCGACTCAACACAGTAAAGGAGAGTATAAAATACGCGAAGCCATGCTACTAATACAACTCTCATCCTCCTCCTCCCTCACCCGCTTTCTTTTATTGGTTTGGTTTGGTTAGTGGGGTTTAACGTCCCAAAGGGACTCAGGCTATGAGAGACGCCGTAGTGGAGCACTCCGGAAATTTCGACCACCTGGGATTCTTTAGCGTGCACTGACATCGCACAGCACACGGATGCCTTGCTTTTCGCCTCCATCGAAAAGCGGCCGCAGAGGCCGGGATTCGATCCCGCATCCTTGGGAACAGTAGTCGAGCGCCGTAACCATCTGCGCCACCCCGGCGGGGTTTTTCTTTTATCGGGGCGAGGTACTTCTCCGAACGAATTCTTGCTGTGGAATAACAAAAAGGCGTCTCACTTGAAACACATTTACAAAGAAGCATCTGCGATTTCGGTTCATTGAAGAGATCAAGAACGATGTAGTATGAATGGCCATTTAAAAATAATACTTTGCTGAATGTTTCGAGCAGCTGGAAGTAAACCCTTTGAAAAGAAGAGTCACGTCAGTGCTTTAGGTTGTCGACTTCTTGTAAAGAGACTTACTGCACTCATGCTATGGTGCGTCAGGTCGTGAACTACTCGCGCACTCCGAAATTTAATCCCAAAGAATTCTAACAGTGAATTTCAAAACGCCTGACGGTGTCACGGTGGCATGTCGCAACCGATAACAACGAAGGCTATACGAGGTGCATCCCCAGTGCACCCTTCGTGATATGTTCATGATCCTGGCACAAGATGACTGCACCAATTTCTTAACACCACAATTTCCGCACAGTCATCCTCATGATTTGCATGACTATGAGCCATGACTGGTCACACGACTTAGAGATACTACTCTGCTATATAGGTTCTAATACATAGCAATCACCTTCGATTAATCATATTAATGATAAGCCATGTCATGACGTGCTTTCCATGACCATGTATCATGACGGATGCTTCGACGTATGCCTATAATCATACACACACACACTAATCTGTACTCGATACCAGGGACCGTATTCCGATTTTGCGTCGTTATCCAAGTGTCGCTATCTCACGTGATCTCGAGTCATCTGATTGGTCGAAAAGCCGGAACTGGGTGTTGCAACTGTGAAACCGGAAGAGATCGCAACATCATGTTCCAGCGTTTCCACCAATCAGGTGACTCGAGGTTGGGGAAATAGCGACACTCACGATAACGACGCAAACTCATAATACGGACCCACGCTAACCAACACCTATTAGCGTGATCATGACATGATCAAATACCAAGTATCCTGTGCCATACCTAGTACAGCTGAATGTAACCACACATGCATATCATGATTGCTACCATAAACACACAGCACGCGAAGGATCAGCCAAGTGTGACAGCACAAACATGTCCCTTTGCGCCGTCATATGAACATCGTCACCCCTTCGGAAAACGTGAGTGTAAGTTGTAGTATTTAATATGTATAGGCTGCCGACATTACAGCGTACGCAATCATGTAAACACGCATACAGCCCCTCAAGCAAACTTTGTTATGAAAGAATATGATGCTAATCGCTGTGTCTTTATTACATGCATTTTTAAGCGTGAAATGTGTTCAGTCTGCACTCACAGCGAACATCCGGGCACCGATCTGCCGTCATCCGGGTCCTGAGGTAATCGACGATCACCTCCGGACGCAGCACCCCGACCTACGCATCGCAAGAGGTGAGCGCATTCACAGTGTCAGCGGCCGCTCGCTGACTCGGCTGCAACGCGCAATGATCCTCCGTGCACGCATTGGATGTGTGTGGCCTGGGGAACGACGGATGCGCCACGGACTTGCCAATAGTGACGTGTGTGACGGCTGTGGCGAGGTAGAAACTCTCGAACATCTTCTACTGCGCTGCACCGCGCTAGCCGAACCACGACGTGAGTTGCTGGCGGCTTACAGAGCGCAGGGGGTAATCCCGGACAGCGTAGCTGTGCTCCTGTGGCCGCCGGGCTGTGCGCGCGCCCGCGAGCGAGCTCACGTGAGCTTGTGTGAGTACATCGAACAGGCGGGCTTGATGACCCGCCTATTTCACCTCGCCAGATAGTGCGCGCTGGGACTGAACGCTCCACGTGTGCTATTTCCCACAATAACGGCTGATCGCCCACGACAGCCGTCAGTGTTTTGTACAGTGTGCAAGTGCGTGCGTAGTGAACAGTTGCCTGGACGTGGAGCTATTGCGGAGGCCCGCCCGATGTGCCGAGTACTCAGTGACCTAAGACATTTACGGGTGGGCCTCAAGCAAACTACTGTATACTGTACCATAGTGTATATATTTCTTTTATTTTTACCTACTCTTTTCTTTCTCCCTATCACTCACCTCTTTGATTTCCTCTACCTTCTCCTCGCTATCCCTTTATTTCCGCCGCCCCAGTTCAGGTGCTTCAGATATAAGATAGCAGATACCGGGGCTGGCAAACATCTTTTCTTTCCTTTTGTACATACAATAAATAACCACTACAACAACATAAGCGTCCGGGATCCGAACGAGATTTCACAAGACGAGTTCTCCGCTCTCTCAGACTTCCGCGCCCTACTCAAGGATGCTGCCAAATGCCACACAAACACTCCCGACGCGCTGCAGCATGTTCGAAGCGCGTTCAAGTTTTTGAATCGTCTCTCCCTAGGATGCGACATCAGCTCATGGTGTTTCCCCAGTTATATTATACACGCTCCTGGAGCACATCAACGTGCTGCTTCTACATTCTTGCTAGGCGCCTGCGTCGCTTCGTGGACGTGTGCGCTTTTGCATCGTTCTGAATTTCGATGCCGTCACCGTCACAACTGCTTAAGTAGAACAATGAAGCCTGATGAAAGGAAAGTAGGAAAGTTATGGGGGGGGGGGGGGGGGGGGGGGAGGAAAGCGATCGCTTTGCGGGTTACACGCCAGAATAAAATACTGCTCGCCAGACATGGCAGTAATTGAATTAGAGTCATAGAGTTACTGCAATTTATTACATCTTTCGGTGATTTGTATTGCCATAAAAATATTTCCGATCTCATGATTCAGCCATATAATTAATTACTTCAGGACAGTAATTGCGCAGCAAAAGTGATCAGTTCCTTTCAAAATTACTTTTACTTAAAACCACACAGCTTTTTCACTAGGCATACGATAGAGCGTTGCGAAAACAGAACGACTCATGGTACGTCTGGTCCAATGTAACGGATCGGCAAAAAGTGACAGAATTGAGTCGAACTCTGCGTCCGAGACCGAAGTCTGGTCACTTACTGCAGCTATACTATGGGGCTGTCGCGACCGCTCCCCAAGCAGCAAGGTATAAGGCGCTAAGAGGCACCCAAAGGGGCAGATCGTGCGAGATGGCTGGAATTGTAAACTGTAGTATAGGGAGCGTGCACGCAGTGGCGTTTCTTGTATGTAGCAGCGGCCCGGGCCTGGTTGCACTTGTCGCCACGGGGTGAGGGAAAGGGGCAGCAAAGTGGAAATGTCCAAGACATGAACATTACTAAGCGCAAGGTGCGGAGGCCTATTCGGCCTATTCCTGGGGCCCCGGAAACAACAAATAACCTGGCTGCTTTGGAGCTCCAAATGGTGGAGATACCTCCGTGCGAGAAAGACGCTTCAGCTTCGCCGCTCATTTCTGACTTGGGCTCTATGAAAGTGATAAGCGTTCTAACTTGCTTCTATTTTTGTTGTTTTGATGATATTTTCTTAAGTTTGTAATGGCGCGTGCTGTAGGAAAGAGGGAGGGAATAGGTGTCTGGGCCAGAATTTGGCGGGAATAGGAAATTACGAGAAAGTCACGTCTGGAGCGAGGTTATTGTTTGGTTTACTAGGTTTACTTAGTTTTTATGTGGGTGAAAACTAAAAGCTAAGAAGTAATTGTATCACTCAGCGGAATTAATTGTAATTTATTGTCATTCTTTTCGAGTGAGTAATAAGTAATGTAATTTAATTTCCTTTAAAAAGTAATTTTGCCATGTATGTTGCGATTGCCAACGACATGCTATGCTCATAGCCATTTAATGTTTGCATCTACTCTCTCCCTCTCTCCCTCCCTGTGTGTGTGTGTGTGTGTGTGTGTGTGTGTGTGTGTGTGTGTGTGTGTGTGTGTGTGTGTGTGTGTGTGTGTGTGTGCGTGCGTGCGTGCGTGCGTGTGTGTGTGTGTACGTGCGTGTGTGTGTGTATGTGTGTGCGCGTGCGTGCGTGCGTGTGTGTGTACGTGCGTGTGTGTGTGTATGTGTGTGCGCGTGCGTGCGTGCGTGTGTGTGTGTGTGTGCGTGCGTGCGTGCGTGCGTGTGTGTGTGTGTGTGTGTGTGTGTGTGTGTGTGTGTGTGTGTGTGTGTGTGTGTGTGTGTGTGTGTGTGTGTGTGTGTGTGTGTGTGTGTGTGTGTGTGTGTGTGTGTGTGTGTGTGTGTGTGTGTGTGTGTGTGTGTGTGTGTGTGTGTGTGTGTGTGTGTGTGTGTGTGTGTGTGTGTGTGTGTGTGTGTGTGTGTGTGTGTGTGTGTGTGTGTGTGTGTGTGTGTGTGTGTGTGTGTGTGTGTGTGTGTGTGTGTGTGTGTGTGTGTGTGTGTGTGTGTGTGTGTGTGTGTGTGTGTGTGTGTGTGTGTGTGTGTGTGTGTGTGTGTGTGTGTGTGTGTGTGTGTGTGTGTGTGTGTGTGTGTGTGTGTGTGTGTGTGTGTGTGTGTGTGTGTGTGTGTGTGTGTGTGTGTGTGTGTGTGTGTGTGTGTGTGTGTGTGTGTGTGTGTGTGTGTGTGTGTGTGTGTGTGTGTGTGTGTGTGTGTGTGTGTGTGTGTGTGTGTGTGTGTGTGTGTGTGTGTGTGTGTGTGTGTGTGTGTGTGTGTGTGTGTGTGTGTGTGTGTGTGTGTGTGTGTGTGTGTGTGTGTGTGTGTGTGTGTGTGTGTGTGTGTGTGTGTGTGTGTGTGTGTGTGTGTGTGTGTGTGTGTGTGTGTGTGTGTGTGTGTGTGTGTGTGTGTGTGTGTGTGTGTGTGTGTGTGTGTGTGTGTGTGTGTGTGTGTGTGTGTGTGTGTGTGTGTACTTGACCTTGAGAGCAAGAATAACGAATTTAAATGGGTGGACGCGTGTACTTCGTGCGACGCAGCGATAAGGAGACACAGCTAAATTAACATGAATCCTAAGAAAGTTCCTGTGAGTGTGCTCGATGGCTCTAAATATGACCGCAAATATGATTGATTTCTTGAAAGAAATGTCGGAAAAGACCTTACAAGCGTGGAATGTTTGATTCCTCAAACTGAGAGCACATATCGATACGCGGGTAATGTGTGCGACGTCATAAGCGGTGCGTCAACCACATTTTTTTTTTTTTTTAGCTGCAATCGAGAAGACCAAATTTTAAACTTGACTCTGCGAAGAAACTCCACAATGAATCTGATCTTGGAAAAGCTAAATACCGTAGCATAGAGAGAAGAACACAAAGTGTAAGTTTCGTTAAATACGTTGCCATGGAAGACCCAGCAGTTGGTCCGAATTCCTCGCACTAGCGTAGGCAGCGCTCTGTGTTTACGCGAATGAAAGACGTCATGTCATTGTTTAATTGTTCTATCCAGCCACACACGCTGTGATATTCTTTTCATTTCCTCGCGCGTTTGCAAAAACAGCCGATGTCAAAGCACAAGAAAGCCCCCAATGCAGTAAAAAGAAATTTACGCATGGTCTCAACTCGCGTTGTTCTTCCTGTATCGCTCACAACACGACGTTCGGCACTCAGGGGACTTTCGGGCAATAACAGGAGGCCTGACAAAAGAGAGCCCAGCATTCACGCTGACATTTATGAGCGACCTCTGGAACGCGGCCTCGGCTCGCGGCCCAGCGCCACGACAATTTCATGAGAGATCAGCGGGGATCCTGTGATGTGGGAGCAGTTCGGTTATCGGCAGTCCCAGTCAGTCACTGTATCCAATAATTCCAATCCACCTCTGTCACACAATAGGCTTAACATCTGAGCTCGTGTTTTCGTATGCTTCATTCCAATTGTACTGAAGCAGTTTTTATTATTTGGTTCACTTTGTCATCGCCGATCTGGCAGTATCTTAAAGGAGACACAAGTCAATGTTAATAAAAAAAAAAAGCGAAGGTGAGCTTCTCCGAAAGCTTCATATATCATTTTGGCAGTGAGCAAATCTGCGGTTTGCTACAGTGAGCGTATATGTTTCGTTATAAACGTTGTACCTGAAGAACAATGGGGGCATTGTCGACGGACCTGTGGAGTGTGTGGCTATCATCTTCATCGGAGACATGTTTCTTTCATTTGGGATCGGTACCACCCTGTGGCTTTTACTGCAGAAGGGATCAATGAACTCCACAAATACTAAACGAACGAGCATTTTCGCTGAGAACGTGCTGCAAGCAAGACTTATTTGCACTATAGGGCCATATGATTACGTGGATGTTGTACTGTTCTATTGCACAGGAGTTCGCGGGTTCGGCACCAGACATAGGATCCGTATTACGGTGGAGGGTTACCCCAGACAAATTTTACGGATTGAGAGTACTGTGCACTTTAATACCCCTAGATGACAAAAAAGCAATAAGAGAAAAACTAAGTTCTGCTCCTTGCCTTGGACGTTCGCCAATCTCCGAAGACGGCTTACGGCGGAAGTGGTTATAAGAAGCTCAAAGCTTTTCTTCATAAAGGGTGTTGCATGTTCACACCCCACGTGGTCGAAATTTCCGCAGCCTTCCAGTGTCCCTCACAGTGTATAATGCGCTTTCGGACGTTAAAGTCTGTAAACCAGACCAAACCTTCGGAAAAATTGGCCTTAAGTTTTAGTAATGCTAGCCGTGCTTTTCTTCGATGAGTTTTAAGGCGAAAGACTTTAGTGGCTCCATACTGTCCGCATTCGTTCGCTCTGTCACACTGTACCTATCAATCAAATGACGTCAACACCCGGATCCGAAAATAGCGTCATCATAAGAATAAAAATTCGGTCTCCACCGGGAATCGAACATCCACCCCCGAATCCCCAGCTGAGCACTTTAACCAACAACGCCACGGCTGGGATCGTGAAACGCACATCATAACTATCGTTGCCTATCATGAAGATGATAGTTAAATAAGCAAATCATGTCTCCACCGGGAATCGAACTTCCATTACTCGGGTCCTCACCTGAGCGCTGCAACCAACTGCGCCACGCCCGGGATCGTGAAAACACACATCATATAGTTCTCCTTGTCTACAGTGAGGATGATAGTAGCGATTACAATGACATTACTGATAAGGACTATGATGGCATTAGCAATGATAATGACGGTGCATTTCATAATGATAACGAGAGCAATCATGATGCCCTGTGTGCACCAGCAACGCTCAGGCTTTCGCATCTCTGCTGTGAAGATTCCACAATGCTTGTTGTTGTGACTGTAGGAAGAAGGAAAAGAAAATGCACGGGCCTGCTACTGGCTCTCTAGCTGAGCCACCTCTGCTGCCACGCTGATTTATTTATAGGAAGGGAAAGGCGCGGTAACTGTCTCACTTGTTTTCTGTGGACACCTCAACCGCGCCGTAAGGGAAGGGAAGGTGGGAGTGAAAGTGGAAAGAGAGAGAGAGAGAGAGTGAGAGAGAGAGAGGAGCCGTAGTGGAGGGCTACGGATAATTTCGACCACCTGGGGATATTTAACGTGCGCTGACATCGCACAGCACACGGACGCCTCTTCGTTTCGCCTCCATCGAAACGCAGCCGCCGAGGTCGGGTTCGAACCCGGGTATAGCAACCAACCAACGCCATAAAGGAAGAGAAGAGGGAGGGTGTGAAAGACGATAGAGAGATAGAGGTGCCGTAGTTGGAGGGCTACGATCCACCGCGCTATAATAACTTTCGCCTCATCGCACTTTAGTGGTTCAAAGGTCCCTCTAGAACTCTTTTCATTGGTGGCGTCCAAAACACGGGGCGGGCGAGGGGAATGGATGGAATTCTCGGAAGCCACAGCTCATACTCATTCCTGCTCCTGTCTTGCTTCTACAGAGCTGCAGAGCTATAGGTTATTCGTTGCGGTTATCAGTATACCAATTGTTAATTTCCATGTGCGCTGTAAGATGACCATGTACGCTAAGCGTCTTTTTTTTTTTTTTTTTACATTTTGGCCTAAATGTTGGCCTTTGCGAGACTTCGTTTCCACAATCATTACTTTTTTTCAAGACGTCTTACAGGCAGATTAACTATTAATCTGCTACACGAATCGTTCTCTTAATCTGACGCGATTGTTAGTCCGAGGAAATACCGGAGTGATGCAACCGTTGATCCAAAGCGAACAGGAAAAGAAAAGTTGGTTTGGTTTGGTTTGTGGGGTTTAACGTCCCAAAGCAACTCAGGCTATGAGAGACGCCGTAGTGGAGGACTCCGAAAATTTCGACCACCTGGGGTTCTTTAACGTGCACTGACAACGCACAGTATGCGTGGAAGTAGGCATTAGATTGATATCTGCTTCCGAGACAGGTGCGCTGTCCACTGCAGACTATTGCTCCAACTGCTTCAGATGTCCGAATACGCAGGTTATATGTAAATCATATCAGAGGACCAGCGTTTTTCAATAGCTTGGAGCCAAGGCCTTTTGCTTCTGCACCTCACCGCGCGGCTCGTAACGCAGTCTCAGTGTCTAAAATCTCGTGATGGTAATAATATATTTTGTACTTTACCTCTCGAATGAAAGGATTTCAATTAATGCTAAAAGAGTGCCAGGATAAGACTTGGAAGCAGACTCTCTCGGGATTAAACTGTTGACAAAGCAAGTATAGGCCAATCGGAATTCCTTGAATGTTTGCAGTAATGCAGTGTTTGCCTGTTATATTGCCGTACGCGTCAGTAGCAGTCTTTAATATGTCTCGGAACGCGGATATCGCACTTCTTATAACGGCATTCTTTTCACGAGAAAAGAAAATGTGATCGAACCGCGCCTACTTACGCACGGCGGTTCATAGCCGGCACTGAAGTGATTGTGACAGTGGCTGAACCTCTAGACCGCAGCGCTTGTACGCCTTTCGGCTGAGCAAGCTTCAGATACAGCGCTGGCTGTTGGCGAGCGAACGATGCCGCCACGACGACCGACGTTTGGCACCAAGAACAACTTTTCACCATCATACTGTATGAAACAATATAGGATACTTAGAACAGAGAAAAGTGATCGCGTATATCCTTTCGGCGCACTACACTATACTCACTTCAATGCGCGGTTCGAAAACTGTCGCACACACATACCGCCGCATTCTTAGTTGCCGATCGCTCTGATGTAACTATAAGCCTTTCTTAAAGCGAAAGCCTTATATGCCTCCTGCAAAGTAAAACATGTCGCCCCAAGTGGTAGCGCCTAAACATCCATCGTGCTCTACATACATCGTGGTTTACTTGAGTCACAACTGGGACGCCAGTCACTGTCGAGCCAGTGAGGCAGCGAGTAGGTCAGCAGCATGCAAAACACTGCAAAACACTTAATCCTGCTGCGAAACCTCCTCCCCCCCCCCCCCCTTCGTCGCCTCAGACGCGCCATAAGGCGTCAAATTTCACCTCTTTAGTATCCGCATTGTGACGTAACCTTTCTGCGTGTAGCGTTCGAGTGGTGTCATATATACAGTTTCGCTGCCTAATTAGAATGCAATTGATAGTAATAGGGATTCGAACCGACAAAGCTGCCTCCAATTGTATGCCCTAATCACCTCCGCTGCCTCGTGCGGACAGAAGAGAGAAAGTAGAGAATGAAATAAAAAGAAGAGGGAGACGCGCGCCGCAACATCCATCGTCCACCAACTGAGTGGTGACGGGTGCAATGACGGCCTACAACAGCTAAAATTCGGTGGCTGGCTAGCCCCCGCCGCAAGCGGCGTTGACCTACCGTCCCAGCCCCGTAGGGCCAGGAACTGCCACCCTTCACCACCTCCACCTCCTTCGGCGAGCTTTCTCCTTCGTGCATGCAAGCGGTCTTAAGTTGCTCGGTCTCTATTTCTTTTTTTTTTTTTTTTGCCAGCAAAGCTTTACGTCTAAAAAGCTTCCCCGCTCATCTTTTATTGCTTTCTTTTCTTGCCCACGCTTAGATTTTTTTTTTCTCTCTCGGGGCAAAGATCTCAAGGCGAGAGCCTTTCTTGGCTCATTGTTGGTGTGGTCGGAAGTACCGGCCGAATGTGGTGGCAACGTGTGTCGGCAGAAACATCCGCATGAAACGTCCCACGAACTGACGCTTCAATAAAAATATATCGCCTCCGGGACTCAGAACAACTATCCCTTCAATCCCCATCCGAGCGTGTAAACCTTGCCCTACACCATGCCGGGCACGTGAAAAACAGATCGTAATTCTCCTTGTCTAGCGTAAGGATGATAGAAGCGATGACAATGACAATGAAGTTCGTGGTTATGATATTGACGATAGTACCGATGGCAATGATGGTGTATTTAGTTGATAATGATAATGATGGATTAGGCACTGATACGTGGCTTCCCCTTTGTACACTAGTGGCCCTGATGATAATAATAATGACGATGTAGTATAATGGATTGATAATGGTGATAGCAGCTATTGTGATGATGGTAGCGGCGATGATAATGAGATGAAGTTAGTGAAAACAGCCCTTTACAGCGGCTTTCGCCATCTCCACTCTTCAGCAGACTTGAGTGCAGTTCTGTAATTTTTTTTTCTAAGCAGCAGTACTTTTTTTTTTTTTACCGCCAGGCATTCTCTTATATTGTACACCTGCCATTAATTAAATGCATAGTTCTATTATTTTATTATGAGACCTAGCGTGTTACCCATAGGCTCACCAATATCCTTATCACACTTAAATAATAACCGTACAAGCTAATCTTCATGGTATCCTTTCGGAGGATTTACGTCATTGCAGGAGGTTCCAGCCCCCGTTCCTCAGGCCTGCGTGCCAGGAGAGGGGAGTAGGGGGCCTCCTAAATCAGTGGAAATTAAAGTTTTAATCAGTCAATCAATTGATGTATTGTAAATTGGCGTGTTGCCCTTATTGATGGTCCCTGCAGAGCTCCATCTTCTGCTCTGCACCATCACACTTTACGGACCTGCGTTTTCTTCAATATTAGTTTACGGTTGTATATATTTTAGATTAGTTCGTGATTTCGTATTTTTAATTTATAGAGACAAAATGCATAGTCTAAATACATTTCGGGCTATATATTTTTCTTTGATTGTTCAATAAAGCCTACGGCAAATTTGTTATTGCGTTTTTTGAAGCACTTCAAAAATGTTAGGGAAAAGAGACAACGATAAAATGCATTAACATAACGAAGATAAGCATTAGCACTGTTTAACGTTAGATGCTATACCCAGGCAGGCAGACCTGACCTTTCTTGCGTGTGCGCAAAATCTTTAGTTTAGGACAGCCACAAACTGCAAAATTTGCTGTTTTTCGCTTCCATAATGTTGTCCCGAAAGGTGTGCTTGTATCCGCTTATTTCTTAGTAGCTATGTATATGTTTTATACAACAGAAGAGTCTGAGAAATAATAAAAAAGGAAAAACCCGTCCCTAGTGGCGTGCGTGCTTTATTTCGGATATTGCATCGTGCCTCAGTGTGAAGAATGTGCACGTCATTAAATGACCACCTGCGCTGTTTACAAAACAGAGAAAACCGAGAGTGGCCAATACTGTCACGGGGTAGTGACAAGGTCGTATGCACAATAGAGGAGACTTGAAATTCACTGGAATGAACTCTTTATTGGGCTGACTTGCGCCCGCTAAAGAACTAAGCAATTAGGCAGTGGCGATAACAGTAAGAGTGCTCGGCAGACGTCGAACTATAAATGCCCCTTCCATTTGGCAGTGATCAATTTAAATTGGGCTAAGAACCATCCAGATAACCGGTAAAATGAAGCTAGGAACATCTCGAACGACACGGAAACAGTTGTGCTTCGCTGCAATTACTCGGGAGAAATCTCAGGGCATCCCGGGCTACAAAGAAAGTGATAAAGCCGCGTCCCGGCACAACGAGCATCACCGTTCCATGCGGTATACAATCACAGTGATAAGGCCACGTGCTGGCGGCTGTTTAAAACAACAACAAATGAAGCGTTCAATGCTTCGTGGCAATATCATCCTGTAGGCTAAATGGCATGTCACGGACGTGCGGCACGTGTATACCACTGCATACTTGAACGCATTTGTTTTATTCTGAATGCCCTGCCTCGTATACCCTTTCCCAGGGCGTAACGAAGCCCCTCTTAACGACGCCAAGGGAGAAACCCGGCTCTTGTTATTCTCGTCACCATAGTTCTCGAAGCTACTCTCGACGCTGTGGAAGCATGACCTCGACCTCAAGCATCTAGCCGCGATGCCTCGTTTTACCAGTTTTGGATGGCATGACTTGTAATCGGGAACAGCTTACTGTTCTATAGTTTGGTAAGCTCAGCATACGTGGCCCTTCGGAAAACTGGGGTTCCAACTTGAAGGAGAGGCCCCATCCACTCTTTAAAATCCTCAAAACATCCCCGTGCAAACGAAGCGGCGCCGTTCCCTAACGCCTATATCGTCCACGAATCTGAATACGCGCGTATTTATTCCTCTCTGTGCCGCATCTGCGTAGCGATCAGCTTTGACTCGAAAAACTGTCAGACGATTACGATACGTGGTAATGCGAAATTCAAACGCGGCTCCTCGGGTATTTCAGCATTTCAGGGAAGGCGGCCGGTGACATTTCTCTCTGTTACCCGGATACGCTTACGCTTCGCCTTTTAGTGTAGGACGTGGTATATCGTTAACAGGTTAGTCGGTTAGTCTGCCACAGCAGGTTGCGGGTGGCCGAGCAGAATATTTCGCCGCACGTTTGCTATAGTGCCAACTGTGACAAGTCGATCCCGCCTTGGGCCACCTTATAGCTGAGCACCAATTACGCCGACGACTCTAAGAACTGCGCTCTTAAACAACATCTGTATTTCACTATAGGGAACCAGCACTGCCTAGGTGGCGCTGCAGTTGTCCCGCACCGTGCCTCAAAAATGCTGCTCTTAGCCGCTTGGTTCGCGATAAACGACCGAGCATATTCAGCAGCATTATTAGATACTCGTGTGACAGATAACGTCCTTACCCAGGCGCTCTCGATGTAGCCCAATTATCTCACACACGTCATGCAAAGCTTTGACAGAGCGTACAATCTGATCCCTGTAAGTTCATGCGTGGCATAGGAACGTCCTACGAAGGATCCTCAAAAGTATTTGCTCTTCTCGCTATGGATATGTGTTCGCTGATTCACGTATTTTAATCTTTCCGAGAAGTGCTAGGCTGTAACTGAGAGGTCATGAACGACCTTGAAATCTGGCGGCATTATTCGGCGTGCTGTGCTGCTTCGGTAACTGTAGTACATTCAGATGCATCAGGGTTGTATGGGAGCACAGTATCAAGGGGAGCAGATGGATGTCGACCGTAAAGCAAAAAGAACCGAGAGAAACCCGTACTGGATTGCGTAGCACTGTTGTACGCGTAGGTGATATAAGGAATACATTTGGTGGAGGTGCGGCCTGATATCCTTGCTTCACGCCGGAACTTCGCACCCGCACGCTCCCGGTAACTCGTATACGGCTGAAGACTGGCACCCCCCGGCCGCCCCTATGATCCCACCGGTCGTTTGCTCTGGCTCCTCACGCCAGCGAGACCATGCGCTCCTCAGTGGGACTGACGACACTGACTGTGACGACTGGCTTGCTTCGTATACGAGCGATTGAGTCCATACAATAAGTGAGACGACGCCACGAAGTTAACAAACGTCATCTTTTATTTGACCGGCGTTGTCAACTTGTGGTATCGTAACCCCGAAGCCGATATCACGACTTGGGACTCATTCAACGCTAATCTCGCAACCATGTTTGGCCGTCCTGCTGCAAGCTCCGCGCCGAACAACGATTGCACCATCAATCACAGCGGCTCGGCGAGACATTTAAAAGTTACATTGAAGATGTAGTCTATCTGCGCAGTCGCGTGAACGCACAGATGTCCGAGACAGACAAGATAAAGCACATCCTGAAGGGCATCGAGTATTACGGCTTTCAAATGTTAACATCCCAGGATTTGACATACTGTTGCCCAAGTTGTAAGCCTTTGCCAAAGCTAAGATGGGTTGCGCAAGCAGCACCTCCTCACTGGACATCCTCCCGCGCTTATTGAATCACTTTCTGGTCTCTCCGCTACATCTGAGAGCTCCTCGTTGCTGCAGCAGCTCAAAGACTTCATCCGGGAGGAAGTTTCTCGCCATATATCACTACGGACTATCAACTGCGAGATGTCCCGAAATTTGGCGCCCCTTCGACAGGTCATCGCCGATCGCGTGGCGGAGGCCCTTCCCTCTGTCCCTCTTCCAGCGCCCATGCCCCAGCCCGCACCAGCCGTTGAGCCTCTCGCATACGCCGACGTCTCTGTCGCTCCACCAAAGACATGTGCCACCACCCCTGCCGCACCACTGACGAACGTTGCCGTCGTGCCCGACCACGGCCACCTATATACCTACGTTTTGGTATATGCTACGCCTCCAGGGCCAGCACAGGAATTTCTTCGGGCGCCACATCCCTCGGTTTCACCTAGTCCGCAGCTCCGCAATCCTTAGCGAACAAGTGATAACCGTCCCATCTGTTATTTATGTGGATTTCCTGGCCATATTGCACGGTACTGCCGAAATCGCGCTCCTGACGATTTTCTACCGCGCCGAATGTCAGCTTCCTGACAGCCGCCCCGAAATAAGTACTCAGCCGCCAATCCATCTGCAAGTTCCGTTGGTTCTGTCGCGCATTACCCTACCACCTTTTTTCCTCGCCGCTCAACCTCGCCTGGTCCACGCTCCCTCTCTCCTCTGCGACAGCGTCCCAATCTTGGTCAAGGGGAAAACTGAATGCCGCAGTTCCTGAGGCGAGAACTGTGCAAGGAGCGAAATGTAAAAGGCCTCACGTATCTCCCGCAAATCTGCTTGAGAACCAGCCGTCTTCCGACGTTTTCCTCCGCTCCATCGATGCCAATCTTCCTGGGCCTCAGCGCTCTGAACTTCTCGCACTGATTTATCAGTTCCGTTCTTCATTCGACTCTCACCAGCCTGCTTTGAGCCGCACATCAATTGTCGCCCACCACATTGACACCGGTTCCCAGGCTCCTCTGCGTCAGTGCCCTTATCGAGTGTCTGCCACCGAGCGCTGAGTTATTGAAGCCCAAGTTTACACTATGCTTCAGAATGGCGTGATTGAACCGTCCGTGGTCGTCCCCTGTAGTCCTGGTGAGGAAAAAAGACGGTTCTATTCGATTCTGCGTTGACTAACCTCGCCAAAAATAAAATCAAGCGCAAAGAAATCTATCCTCTTCCACATATGGATGATGAATTAGACTCCTTTCAAGGCGCTGAACTATTTTCCTCGCTCGATTTACGATCTGGTTACTGGCAGGTACCCATGGCTGCGGAAGATCACCCTAAAACCGCATTTGTCACCCCTGATAGCCTATTTGAGTTTACCGTCATGCATTTCGGTCTTTGTAATGCCCCTGCTACATTCAAGCGTATGATGGATACGATTCTGCGTGGCCTGAAGTGGAAGACGTTCCTCTGTTACCTCTTCTGATGACGTCAAGGATGTGACGTCACGCAACCTGAAGTCGGGCCAAAAAACGGGCATAGGAAGGGATTGGCGCACAATTTGAAAGTGCCAAAGACTAAAATAGTTGTCAGTCACTTAGGGTGACGTCAAGGATGTGACGTTACGCAACCGGAAGTAGATCTGAAAAAGGGCATAGGAAGGGATTGGCGCGCAGTTTGAAAGTACCAAAGACTAAAATAGGTAAACAAGAAGTGAATTAGTGTGACGTAGAGGATGTGACATCATGCAACCGGAAGTAGAGACAAAAAGGACATAGTAAGGGATTGACGCGCAATTTGAATATATCGAAGTTAAATGGTTAATTAAGTCAATCCATTAGGGTGACGTCAAATGTGGCGTCACGCAACCAAGTATAGACAAAAAGGGCATAGGAAGGGCAAAAAGCATCCGTGCTTTCGCATTAATCCAATGCAGATTCTGCAGTGCTCTTTAATTTTTTTGAATATTATCTTTTGCGTCGAGTGGCGCCCTGCATTCGCCCGAGTTGGTGCGCATCACATCTTCTAGCGAAGGTGACGTTAGCAGCGGAAACTGCTGCATAATGCAATTACTGATAGGCGAGGTGTTCCTGCGCAGATTTGCCGTTCGTCTCCTTTTATACTTCCTTATCTGCTGTCCAGTTGAGCCTAGCTGTTACGAAGGAACAAGCGGCAAAAAAGAAAAAAAAAGTACACAACCGAGCCAGGTTGGCTGATGACGTACCCGTCGGCAGACATGATACCAACCTGTATTATGTCTTCGTGTACCATGTATCATGTATGTTTTCGCGTTCGGAGCGGTGCATGATTTGACAGGGAAAACATACAAGCCGCGGTCTCCGATTGCCAATATATTCAGGAGTATATCAACTACAGATAAAAAAAAATTTGAGGCAGGATAATAGGCAATTAAATCTCTACCAGCAGGAGCAGTTTTTCTCAACTCTCATGGGGACCACCTTTTAGCGGCCCTTAGGCGGATTTATCATTTGAAGACCTTAATCGCCAAGAAAATTATTCACGTGGTCAGTGCTTGCCAATTTCGCTATACTTTATGCGTGCCCATTCATATTGTTGTTCTTTTCGGTACAGCCTAGCGGCTTCGCTGACTATATATAAATACACTCTCTTATATCTCAATTCACTGCAGGTTACTTCTTCTTTGAGGAGCAACTCTGTCAATGCTTCCTACCTTTAATTAGTCCAGTAACATAAGCTGCTTTGCCAATTATCATGCCAGCTTTCTTTCAGGCGCAATGTAATGACGCGATGAGAGTGTCGTGTAAGGAAGATATGAGGTCACACTGACGTCAAGCAACAAGCACTGTGCGTAAGGAGAAAATAAAAGTCATAATTACGTTGTTTTCTGGCATCTCGAGACCGTATCCTCGGGAAAGTGGATGTCAAATTCATGTATACTTTCAATATAGCAAAGTCAAATGAGTCTTTTTTTGTAGACGACGCAGCAAACACTACGCGCGTCCTATAGACTCTTTTGTCGCCGAAGGTACGTGAAGGTAAGTCGGGATAACTGCAGATAACTGTTCATTGACGATCGAAAAAGGAAACTTCGTCATTCGACAGATAAAACTGTTTCACCAATGACCTTTGGATAGCGCTTAGGTGTTCATACAAAGACGCTGGAAACATGCCACCAGCGGCAGCTGTCAGAAAGCAAAACCCGCGCAAAAAAAAAAAAAAAAAAAAAACACATAATTTATCGAGGAAGAATTTTAAAAGGTTCCCAAAAATTGGAACTGAGAAAATGCCTGCGAGGCTTTTTACTTAGTACATTCTGGCTTGCTTCTTGCCACGTTCCATTTGCTACACAGCTGAACGTTATGCATTGATTTCAATTTTTCAAAGTGAATAAATGGGCTGTAACTACTGTTGGTGAGGAACTTGCTCAAGAGGTGTTCAATATGATCACGGATTATTCAAGATATTTTTTTCAACGACTATAATTTCGCGTACGTTTCCAATACAAAATCGAACCCGAACGAAACATATTCAGTATTCTTGTATGCCCCAGAATCACAAGATGCGCCCGGACAACGCTGCACTGCAGGGTATTGTTTAGTAAGAGACGTTCGAGGGTTGTTTTGTCTGACTGTTCGCCGCAAAGCTTCTGATTACCGTATGTACTCGATTCTAAACACCCCTCTCTCCATTTTCCCCATCGCAAAGACCAAAGTGAGAAATCAGGAAGAGGGAGGGGGGGGGGGGGGGTGTTAGATTCTAAAAAGTCTAAAACGAGAGCGACAACGGCCTGTAAACAGTATGGGCAGTTGAAAAATGCACAGCATGTGTGTGTGTGTGTGTGTGTGTGTGTGTGTGTGTGTGTGTGTGTGTGTGTGTGTGTGTGTGTGTGTGTGTGTGTGTGTGTGTGTGTGTGTGTGTGTGTGTGTGTGTGTGTGTGTGTGTGTGTGTGTGTGTGTGTGTGTGAGTGTGTGTGTGTGTGTGTGTGTGTGTGTGTGTGTGTGTGTGTGTGTGTGTGTGTGTGTGTGTGTGTGTGTGTGTGCGCGCGCGCGCGCGCGCGTGCGTGCGTGCGTGCGTGCGTGCGCGCGCAACAGGCAAAGGCAAAACAAAGAAAACAGACCGAAGATGCTGCAGGATCATTTTTCACTTTTTTTTTCCCAAAACAGGGTTGACTTGTTGAAACCGAAAAATAACATACAGATAAAAAAAAAAGACAAAGTAAGATGTTCGATGCATAGAATGGCACGAAGGCATGAAAATGCGGTCGCGGTGATTGATTAAATAAACAAAGAAAATGAAAATAGAGCATTCACATGGAGTACTTGGCGTTCTATGCGATGTCAGTGCGCGTTAAAGAACCCCAGGGGGTCGAAATTTCCGGAGGCCTCCACTACGGCGTCTCTCAGCCTTCGTCGCTTGTTAAACCCTACAAACCAGACCAAACAAGGGTAACAAAAGACGAAATCAACTGTTAACATAGCTAAACGGAAAATATGAGGTGCATTAAACAGTAAAAGATCCAAAGGAATACTAAAATACATATATGTACAAGTAACAAAGTTGGGAAAACTAAACACTAAAATGAAAATGCACTTGCGGTAAAGAAAACGAACGCAAGAGCATGTAAAAGCTCGTCGGTAAAATTAAGGTAAAGTCAGATACCAAAAGGGAGAAAGGCATTGCAATCCTTTAATCCGAGAGTGCAACGAAAGATATGCGCTTACGCATCGAGCCCTGACAATCATCGGCTTCCACTATTTCGCCTGTCGGCTTATTCCGGCACTTTAGAACTGTGCGTCTCTTTGCCCCCAGCGGTGGTACAGTGGTTAAGATCCCCGACTGTTGTTGTGTTGTTGTTGTTGTTGTTGTTGTGGCTGTAGGAAGAAGGAAAAGAAAATGCACGGGCCTGCTACTGGCTCTGTAGCTGAGCCACCTCCGCTGCCTCGTGCAGCTAGAAGAGAATATAGAGAAGAAAGAAAAGCAGAGGGAAAGAAAGACGCGCGCCGCAACGCCCGACTACTGTGAAGGAGTACCCTGGTTGGATCCCGACCGCCGGCGGCTGCCTTTCGATGGAAACGGAACGAAGTGGCATCTGTGTGCTGTGCGATGTCAGTGCACGTTAAGGATGCCCAGGTGGTCGACATTACTCCGGAGCCCCTGTTTCTCTTTTTCTCTTTCACTCCCACTTCTCCCTTCCCTTATGGCGCGGTCCAGGCATCCACAGAACAAGTGTGACACACTGCACCTTCCCTCTGGTGTGAACCAATCATTACTATTAAGACCCTCGCGGTGGTACAGCAGCAAGACGCCCGACTACTTTGCCGGAGTACCCGGGTTCGATCCCGACCGCCGGCGGCTGCGTTTCGATGGAGGCGAAACGAAGAGGCGTCCGTGTGCTGTGCGATGTCAGCGCACGTTAAAGATCCCCAGGTGGTCGAAATTACTCCGTACATTCATTATGACACCTCTTTCTGTCTATCCAACCCTCCTCCCTTCCTTTACGGCGTGGTTCGGGTGTCCACAGAAAGAAGTGCAAGATACTGCGTCTTTTCCTTCCCGTGTACCTATTATTATTATTATTATTATTATTATTATTATTATTATTATTATTATTATTATTATTATTATTATTATTATTATTAAAACTGTGCGACTCTTCGAACATCGGGCAGCATCGATCACTGCTTTTAAGACATTGAACTGGAAGGTTCCTTAAGGACGTCCCTGATAAATCAGTTGCGATTTTCCCTTACATTGACATCGACCGATTTACGGCTTGCCGCAAGGCAGTGGGATAGGGTAAACTATCTTCCGTGCATGCTAAGGGTTTTCTGTACCGGGTGGTGCAACCAGTTTCTCTTTTCTTTTTCATTTATCTGGTTTGGTTTTGCTTGTGGGGTTGAACGTCCCAAAGAGAGACGCCGTAGTGGAGGACAGCGGAAATTTCGACCATCTGGGGTTCTTCAACGTGTACTGACATCGGAAAGCACACGGGCACTTTGCTTTTAGCGCCTCCATCGAAAAGCGGCCGCGAAAGGCGGCCGCCGAGACCTTCGACAGAGCTGGAATAGGCGCTTAGGGTCCGAAAAGACGTCAATACTCCTACTTTCTAACTTTCTGAAGGTTACGAAATTTGGTACATGGTACGGAAGAACTCAGCCTTTTCGTTTCGACAGAGCATGCGCTTTAGCTGATAATAATAAATTGGTTCATGAGGAAATAAAAAGCGCAGTATCTGTCTCACTTGTTCTATGGACACCTGTACCGCGCCGTAAGAGTAGGGAGGAAGATGGGAGTGAAAGTGGAAAGAGAAATGGGAGCCTAGTAGAGGGCTATGGAGTAATTTCGACCACCAGGGGATCTTTAACGTGCACTGAGAACGCACAGCACACGGACGCCACTCCGTTTCGCCTCCATCGAATCGCAGCCGCCCCCGATCAGGATCGAACCCGGGAACTCCGGCACAGTAGTCGGGCGTCTTACGATTGTACCATCGCAGTGGGGCTGGTTTCAAACGTGTTCCTGCAGCTTGAGCTCACGTGATTATCCAAGGCATTATTAAGAGTGTATATAAATATATAGACCTGATGCGGGTGCACAACAATGGGCTATAGCTGGCTGAGTGTGCTAAATGGCCAAAGATCAAATTGTGTGTGGATCTCCTACGCATAGTTTTGGGGTAAAGTCAAAACATAAGAACGACTGTCAAACATGGAATAAATTTAAATTCAAATCACTACGTTAGCTCATGCTCTGTCGTTCGCTTTCGTAAGCGTCTTTAAAACGACGATGTGAAATTTCGCTGGATAGAAAAGCCTTCGTTTCACCCCTTTTTGTATACATGAAGAATTCGCTACAGCATGGGCCATATACGCGACGCTGCTCTCTCAACCTGTCCCTTTCTGCAAAGCCCTCCCCGCTTTGTTCTGTATTCCGCCTTTTGCTGTTGCTGCATTAGCGAACTATACAAAGCTCGTACGTGCATAAAAGGTACACGAAAAGCATGCAATTCTCTGCGCATAAAGAATTAAAAATGTTGTCGAATACCTAAGAAATGCATGACAACAGGTACACAGTAGCCAAAGGCAACGGAGATTGCAGGTGAAGTGCGTGTCTGTATCGTAAGCGAATATTTGCGCACAAGTAGAATGTCACAAACACATGAACAAGCCATGCGAAGAAAACAGAATGTGAAGAAATGACATCAGACAGTATTAATTACGACCGGCTGTTCGCCGCAGAGCTTTAATGTAAGGCGACTCCGCAAGTATCAATCTATTTCAAGACGACCTTCATTTTCCGTGTTGCTTTTATTTCTCAAGAGTCAATGCGCCTAATTTAAGGTCCCAGAAGGGTATACGTCGAATGCTTTCCGTCCGTAAAAGGCAGCGCACAGGCAAGGTAAGCAACACGTGAAACATGCCTCATTTCGACTTTTAGGCACCTATAAACTGTCCGTCTTTCAAATATATCGCAAGTGGCATCAACATGGCGCATAACGTTTCCCCGCTTTACTTGTGACTGGCTTGGTAGGCTAAATATTCGACTCCTGACTGCTGGATGCCAGCTGCATGAATGTGAGCAGGCTGCGCTGTCGTGATAACAAAGGACGCATTGCTTTGTTCCGTATAGCAGAGACGTATTAACGAGACTCAGGGTCGCAGAGGTCCAAAAATAACTATGGCTATGATATTGAGGTATCTAAGACGCATTCGTATACGTGTTATATGGGGTGTATACTGCATGGGTCATGTACAAAGTTGACTATTGTCTGTACACTCCGTTAACTATATATAGTGAAGCAATATCTATATCGATGGATTCGCGCCTTTTCCTCGTCTCCATAAAGTGCTCATGAAACTGGTGTGCAGTGATTTAAAAAGAAAGCGAAAACATTAAACATAGATTCTTGCAAAACAATCACCAGAAAATCGCGCTACCGCTTTATAATATCGCAAACTCTTACTCACTGTGTGTTCGAGACACGCATTTTATATCGTTTGTCCCCTATCAGGAATTGTGGCATTCCAGCTATCCCCAAAACAGCCAGAGACCGCAACACTATCACGTAGTAGTATAGCTCGCCCCTTCATGAGCAAAGCAACGCGAGCTAGTCTTCAACTACATGCTCCCTGACGGCCCGCGATACAGAAAAATGCATACGCGCATGCATAAAACAAACAAAAAAAAACTTAAGAGACACCTGACTTGAAGGGCATGACGACAAATCGCTAACGGGTCTCGCCTACTCCCCTTGCGTATCATAGCTTTTAATCACATCTCTTAATGTTTGCCTCTCTTATCTCCCACGTACTCATTTGCACACTGTCGCAAGTAGGTCACATACTTTCCGGCGTTTATTTTTCGAAAATTTTCCGCTGTTTTTTTTTTTTGTGCGATTATTCACTTTTATTTAAAAATCGGTGTTTTAAGGCGAAAACCTTTAATGGCTCATCTTTGTCCGTTCGTCGGCTAAACCTGTCACACTGTAGCTGTCAATGACCAAGACAGCCACGCCGAGCTTTCCCACCTCTTACGACGAGGTTCAGGTGTCCACAGCAGAAGCGTAACAGATGCTGCTGCTTTCCTTTCCTGTGAATCAACTAAAATCACCGCGTCGAATCCGCTTGGGACGCTTCCACCGCGTTATAAAGGCTTTCGCCTCAGCGCTCTTCAGCGATCCTTGGGGCTGGTACTCCCCTGATGGGGCTGGGACAGGTGGGTCCCCGCCGCTTGCGGCGGATGCTAGCCTGCCACAGAATTTTTATCTGTTGTAGGCCGTCATTGCACCCGCCACCGTTTCGGTGGTGGACGACGGCTGTTGTTGCGGCGCGCGTCTTTCTCTCCCTCTTCTTTTCCTTTTTTCTCTATTTTCCCTTCTGTCCGCACGAGGCACCGGAGGTGGCTCAGCTACAGAGCCAGTAGCAGGCCCGTGCATTTTCTCTTCCTTCTTCCTACAGCCACAACAACAACAACTTAACTTCATCGATCCAAAGTGCCCTCCCCCCTTTTTTTTTCGATTAATTGCGTGGTACAAGGTGTAAAACGCAGCGATTATCGGCGAAAAGAATTATCAAAGCACACAAGATTGTAAAACCAAAACGCCACAAATTTAATTGATCTTGGAGCAAATGATATATTTTATATTGATACACTCATACTTAGGCAGGCTGTCATCAGCCATGCCAGCAAGCTCTTTCGAGTTGGCAGCACGCAATTTTGAGAATGCTTGCTCGCTTATATAGCATTACCGCTTGACACAGGAAAACTCCAAGTGTCTAAATATGCTTGGGTGTATTCAGACACGCGTGCCAGTCACATGCATGCAGTATCCAGGCAGTACTGGCGATATATACTGTGGAACTCTGACTCGAGCTCTTTAATATTGTACTCGCGTCCCGCACTACGAGTCTGTCAATCTGTTCACGTCGACTGAATTCACCCACCAGGTCTCCTATATATATATCACGCCTCCTCCTACTACTTCCAAAAGCTGACATATATTTCCGAAATGTTCCATTGCTATACAGCAACGGGGACGCTCGCGGCAGCACGGCATAGCCTCCAGCGTCTCATTCGCTTGAACTGTTTGTTTGAGTGCCAACTAGCCCGTTTCTTTACTCTAAAGAGACGAAAATGAGTAGTTTTTCGCCAACAATGGCTCCCATGCTAGCATGGTTTGGGTTGGTTAGTTTGGTTTATAAGGTTTAACTTCCCAAAACGGCTGGGGCTTTGAGAGACATCGTAGTGGAGAGATCCGGAAATTTCGACAGCCTAGGGTATTTTGACGTGCACTGACATCGCACAGCATACGGCGCCTTGCTTTTTTCGCCTCCATTGAAAAGCAGCTGCCGCGGCAGGGACTTGATCCCGCATCCTCAGACACAGTATACGTATAGTCGAGCCCCCTAATCACTGCACCGCTATGGTAGCATGAGCATACCAAAAACGGGCTTTCTTCAGTTTTAACCAATTGAGTATGTTTATTTTTTTCTTTTTACCGGTGGTTGTTTATTAGTGTTTTTCGGCTAAAACCGGAAAGTACACGCCTATAGTCGTAAGCCCCATTGTGTGAAAGGCAACCTGACGTTGATATAAAGCCCTCCTTAACTAAGTCTCAACGTGCCAGATATACTAAATAGGAGTAGTAGAGCAAGTGATCCAATTAAGCGTCACCCCTGCCAACTCGGCCATATAATCTGGTCTCGTGACGTCAAACTACCATGCCGATTTTTATCTGTACCGGAACCTACCAACTGCCACCTGCTAAGGGGCACGCCCGTGTGTTGCCGATCAACGCCAGCGCCGACGCCGGATGTTCTGGAAAACTATGCCTTTAATGTTATCACGTTAAAAAGCGTAGCAACGACGGCATCTTCGGATACACTATTACCATGGTCTGGACAGCATTCTTCCTTACTTCAAGGCTATCAGTTTATTGTTAGCCCTCTTTCTCCCTTTCCACTTTCACTCCCACCTTCCTCCTTTACCTACGGCGCGGTTGAGATGTCCACAGAAAACAAGTGAGACAGTTACCGTGCCTTTCCCTTCCTATAAAATCAGTTATTAAATATCAATTATTAGCAGTAAGCAAATCTGCAGGGGTTGACTACGATTCCAACACTCAAAGGCCGACACCCGAAAGTTGTAGGTTAGGCAGAAAACAAATCTCGAATACAAGCAGACTAAAACAGTAAGAAATCTGAGAAGGATATTTCTCTCTTTCCACTTTCACTCCCACCTTCCTCCCTTCCCTTATGGCGCGGTTCAAGTGTCCACAGAAACAAGTGTAACAAATACTGCGCCTTGCCCTTCCTCTGAACCAAATATTATTATTAATGTGACAACTACACAAAACGCAAATCAAATTTATTTGCCACGGACGTTCCCCTGCAGACCCCATCTCATCATCGCCGCTGGTTTCTTTGCCAATGACCGCCTCACACACTGCATAATATTCTGTTCTATCAAGCTCATTCGAAATGCAATAGTTTCTTATTGAGTGTTGGAACAAGCCTGCCGAGATATCATATCCCAGGCTGCAGAAATCTAGCATGTTACCTCTCCTGCAGGCTTTCACGTATCCTTTCACACATACACACATACAAACATACACTTGCGGTCCCTCATTCGCGTACATGCATGTCTCATACTCGCTTAATCAGAAGTATACTTCAGTTGTGCTGCTATATCACACACATCATCTTTACCACACGTCTTAATATATATCCCATCATGTGAAAGGCCATCGGGCATGGATACAAATCCCTGCATGCTTTAACCAAGCCGTGGTGCGAACATATACCTGTCAATGACTGGAGATCGAAGGGTCCTGGAAGGCTTCCGCGATGTCATCATCTCATCTCAAAAGCCAAGCCCGAGCTGGCAGTGCAGTCGTGTCACGTGATCTCGTGAAGTTACGCCATGCGACGTCACTCACGTCAGTGCATGCCATACCAACGACCACCTGCACCTGCCAGAGCCATACGATATTTTGCTCACAAAGCGACCATGACAACGGCCGCATCTGCTGGAGAATATATGGTCATGATTTATAGTATACAGCTTCGCAGCCGAGTAGTGGCCTGTCATGACATGATGCGCATATATATGGTCGCTACCGCGGCCTTTGTACCAGCGTTGGCAAGCATCTTCTCTCCGCTGGTCAGGTGCCCGGTATCGGAATCGAAGTCGGTGCAGGGAGTAGCGCGCGTGGAGCTTTTAGCGCTTCGAGTTTCAAGGGAGATAATTAATTGCAAACTGTTACAAGTATGGCAGTTAAGCATAACGCAGAAAGCATCGCGACCGCGGCTCTCGGAGTTTCAAACCTCTTTCATATCCCCTGCGCAGGCTGCCACAGGTCGCGTGACAGAACGAAGTACACGACCCGTGGAAGGTCAAGCCGCCCCTCAAATTCTTCCGCCGCTTCCACGGGATACACCTATTTGCAACGGCTATAATATACAGATAGTTGTGTGTGATAGGCGGAGTTGTGTGAGTGCCATTTTTCCGAATAGCTTCGTGCTATTCATGAATGAACTCCTGTAGCTTAAGCAGAACTATAGGAGCTTTTACACCGTATTCTTAAAAGGTCTAACGGTTTAGATCATCAAATACAGTATAGCTTACTGAACCACGAGATAATGCAACGACATCCAGACGCTTCAAGAGAATGGATGAAGAGAAGGCGTGAAAAGGGCCACAGGGCCGGAGTATACAGTAAAGTGCACTATATATAAATAATAAACATCTATAATTGCGAATTTTCCCAATCATGTGGCCTCGTACCCACATTCTCTGCATGCATGAGGCGGTGAATTGTGATGCACAGAACTGTTTCGTGTTAGGGGGAACTGGACCGCAATTGGGATGTCTCGTACATGCGCACAGCCGTACAACCAACTTGTATAGCAGCTGCATCTGTTCGTTTTGGAACGATTCATTAAAGACTTCTCAGTGGTCCCAGGTATAGAGTTGCCCAAACGAGTCTTGAACGACCCTTGAGATATCGCTTTTGGTCAATGAAGTTGCACTCTAGTGAGTATATTTTCGCATAGGTGCAACAATTGCAGATTGGCATAGTATATAAACTTAGCGATATGCGAGTCTACGTCCGGAAACAGTGTCAGTTGGTCCTTTACTGTGTTTTCGTAGCCCGTTCTCGGTGGTCTATTGTTCAGCGACATATGTTTTCCGTTTTCCTGTACGCAATGCAAGCACTATATCGCGCTTGTGCAAGAAGCTAGTAATGAACTGAAGCACCATAGCACAGTATGAAAGTTGATGACCAAATGAACAAAAGTTGATCATTTAGATTTATTTTCACACTTGCCGGCGCATATAAGGGAGGCGCTTGGTAGAGATGATTAGAGAACGATGGATAACCTCTGTTTTCCAAGCATGCGGGCGACCCTGACCCAGCTGGCAGTGGCGGGTACGCTACCAATCGTGCACGAGGCATGACTTGCTTAATCTGTATAAATTATGAGCCATCGAACAATTGCGCCCAATAGTAGTCGATCAATAGCGCCAATAGCTCAAATATTATTGTTTGACATTCGAAAGAATGCATGCTACGGAGGAGGGAAGAAGACAAAATGCTCTTTTAATACGTATTGTTCTCCTTTCATTCTACCTATAATCGTTCTTCTTCGACATCCGCCGTTGAGTGAATCAGGCAGAGAGGGAATGTCTCAAACACGACGTTCTCAGCGCTCTTCGACGTTAAAAGTAACTATGAATCGTTGCAGGACAACGCTCGAGCCTCGTGAGTGTATAGAAGAGTTGTCCTTACCTCGAGGCGGGCGTCGTGTGGCTTGGGCCTGGCCAGGGACGAGTAGAGGCCGAGGAGGTGGGCCGCCGCCGAAGGTACCGTGGACAGGGACTGCGGGTCATCGAGCAAGGATCCCGCTGCCGCAGCGGCCGCGGCAGCCATGTGACCCGCATACCCAGGAGGCAGGCCGGACTCCACGGACTTTAGGAACGGGTTAAACGCGAAGAAAGACGACGACGACGATGACGACGACACGGGCACCTGTGGAGGCCCCAGGTGTTGCCGGCAGTTGGGGTCCGCTGCTCCCCCGGCGTAGGGAGAGCCGCAGCCGCACGGCATCAGGTATGACAGTCCAGCTGCAGAGTAGAATGACGCCGCTGCGGCTGCAGCGGCGGCCGACGATGACGTCGGGCCGTACGGCGACGCGTACGAGGGCGGCAGAAACGCCTTGAACGCGGGGGGCGCCGCAGGGTCAGATGTCGGAGTCGTGGACGCTGATGAGGCCGGAGGCGATGATGATGATGCGGCCAGCAACGGGGACGGAGAACTCAGCTTGCGGCCTCCGGAGCCGATGACGTCGTCGCACGAAGGTGGCCGGTTGTTATTCTCTTCCGTATGACACGACCTAGGAGAGGAGGAGCGGACGTGCGACGGCGGAGATGGCGAAGGCTGCAGCGAGGCAACGGCCGGGTGCTGGGGAAATGGGATGGCAATCCGCGGGTGCGGCGAAAACAGGGAGCGCGGCAGGCCCAGACCCAAGTAGTCTCCCGGGCCTGGGATGTAAGGGAGGGCGAACGGAAACCGGTGGTGGTGCGCGTCCTTCTTGAGCATGCTCTTGGGCTTGCGGCGCGGCTTGTACTTGTAGTCCGGGTGCTCCTTCATGTGCAGCGCCCTGAGTCGCTTGGCCTCCTCGATGAAGGGCCGCTTGTCGGACTCGGACAGGTGCTTCCACTCAGTGCCCAGTCTCTTGGAGATCTCTGAGTTATGCATCTTGGGGTTCTCCAGCGCTATCTTGCGCCTCTGGGCACGAGACCACACCATGAAGGCGTTCATGGGACGCTTGACGTGCGAGTCCGCGGACGAAGAAGAGGACGAAGAAGAAGGAGGCGCCGACGACAGAGGCGGACGGAGCGACGACGGGCCTCCGCTAGAGGTGGGCGGGATGGACGAGCGAGCCAACTCACCTATGGGGCCCCTGTCCAGGAGGGACAGGGGCAACCCATGCGGCGCGCCGGAGTCCCGGGGCGCAGCGGCCGGAGGCAGTGCTCCGTACGGGAAGCGGTAGTCGAAGCCCGCAAACGGGAACGCGGCCGACACGACGGAGGCTGGGTAGGACGCAATCTTGACGCCTTGCACCGGGGGTTCCCGCCACGCGGGATCCGCGCACTAGGGAAGAACCAAAAACAACACACACCGCGCAAGAGGAGGCGCTTGATACACGCGGCGCCCCAGCCTCGTAGTCCTCGGGTCGAGGCCGCGGCGTAAGCAACACGGTGGAAGCGGTCCGCTGCGTCAGGCGGCTGAGGGGGCGTTGAACCGCGACTGAGTCACTGTCGTCGCCGGCGAGCAGCTGAAAGTGTCGCTCATGCCAGAGCTAGGCTAGCTAGGCTGGGCGTCATCAGTTGCCTCTTGTAGCTCGGAGTGAAGAATCAAAAGACGGCGGTGGTTGCCGCGATCACGATCAACACAGGTGCGCTTACTTACGAGCACGCGAGCACGAGTGTGAACGCTCACCGAGTCAAGAACAGAAGGCGTACGCGACCGGCGTGGGTAGTGCACCCGCGGAGCGTAGCCGGCGGACGACGTGTGCGACTAGTCAACATCGCGGCGTCAGTTCACAGCCACTCAAGCAGGGGAGAAGAAAGGGTAGGGGAAAGAGGAAGAGGCAACCCCCGACGCGCGGAGCGCTCGTGCCACTGCCACCACCGGCGCCGCCGACGCCGGCTGCTGCTGCGGCCACCGAAGCGGCAGCCAGTGATCCCCGCGCAAGAGGAGAGAAAAGGGAGTAAAAAAAACACTGCGCCGCCGTCGGCGGCGAAAACAAACGCGGAATCCGGCGAGATTCGTGCCGCTCTCTCCCTCAGTCGCGCCGCGCGCGCAGATTGATTCTCTTGGAGCGTCGCTTTGTTATTGGCCTGTTCAGCCGTCGGGAGCCGGTCGCCTCTGACGTCACAGGGTCGGCGGGGCCAATCATGTCGAGTGGCTCAAAGGGCGGGATTGAAGGCGCCGCCACACAATGCCATTGGGTTTTTCAGGAGAGGGAGCAAATATAAGAAGGAGAAGCAGCAAGAAAGGAGAAAAACGGCGCGCGCGCTGCAGCGGCGGCACGCGCTGCGCTGCCGTCAGTGCTACGGGATGCAGGCTCGGACGGCCGATCGACGCAGCGTTCGCCACGAGCGCGCACGGGGTATGCCTTGCGTGGGCCTCTGAGGCCCTGCACTGCACTGCATACTGATCCGTTCAGCTGGCTTCGGACACCATGAGTCAAATTAGTAACGAAAAAAAAAAAAAAGAAAAGAGGCTGTATGCGTGAAGGCTGGACTCGGATTGACAAGGCCGTGAAATCAATTATGTATACTACGAGATGCGTAACTGAAAGCATAGATGACGTCAGTAGCACATACGACGCACATGAAGGAAACGTGACGAACATGCAGTGACCAGAGCGGGTTATAAGCATGCGCCCTAATACCTGTAATGTATACACCACTGCCAAACAAATATAAATTTCTACTAAGGGAACCTTTATTCACGGCCGTTCTAAACTGAGGCCTTATTTTATGTTACACGGCCACTCTTGAAAGAAAAAAAAAGGAAAAATAACATTATTCGAAACACAGGCCACCGGCTACTTACATGTTTGTAGACAATATCGTTTCTCTAGAGGGCAGCCGACGAAAAACCCACGCGAACTAAAAATGGCGTAGCCTCGCCAAACAGATAGAAAGTAAAAGTGCACTCGAGCAGTCAACTCCATATAATAGGTGTTGTAACAAACCATAACCCACCCTCCCATCCACGCGGTGAAATCTCGCATGTTTTCACGCAATATTAAATATCTGCTCCTCTCTTTTGTTATTTCGCTCCTGCATATCCCAACTTCCTCTGTTTTTTTTTTTTTTTTATTTTTGCGTCTTCTTGTCACCGGCTATTATATTTTTCTCCCCCAAACCCAAACAGACCGATCCCACAAGCGAGGCAGCTGAAAGCCTGAAAAGAGACCGCGTATTCCTTCCGCTGTTTGATCGCACGGCGAGGTGCGGACAGTCGGGCCATAATGTGCGGGTCGTCAATACGGCCCGGCCCCTCTGGTGTTTGTACGACGACGCCCATGGGCTATGGACTCCGCAACCAACTCTGCCTCTCTTTATCTTCTTTCTTTTTTTCTTCCCCTTCAGCTTTTGTTGCGCTGTCTGTAGCCTTTGCTTTGTTAAACTAAAGATTTTTGAAGAGGATGAGAAGTCGCCCCTATCCGTATTGCCTTTCTTTTTTTCTGATTTTTTAATTCCTTTAAGGACTGCTTTGTGGTATTTCGCGAATTCAGCTCCGAACTGAACGAAATGCGCATGTTTCCTACATGCTACTTTGCTAGAAAACATAAAGGTGGCTTATGAAGGATGTTAAACTCCAGATCAGCAGGTTTTTAATATTTGAATTTTACGCGATGCGTATGCAGCTCGCACGGACGAAAAGGCACCACTTCTCTGACCTGGTATATACCGCAGAATTGAGATAAATGTGTCGTAAAAAATAAGTATGTGATTTCGTATCAGACTTGTTACGCAAACATTATTTGGTGCAGCGTTGAGGGCGGTGTCGTGTGCCATTCCGCTTCCTCATCCATCTGCTAGTCAAGTTAGAGGTTAGTTTGCGATAAGGATTCGAATCGTAAATATATGTATACGTCCGATTGCGTGTCGTTTATTGTAATAGTAAATAGGTGTCAATCGCTGAATTCGAAAAAACAACATACGCATTGCCTCCAATTCCGTATTGCCCATTGTATAGTGTGTATAGGCGCACGTCTATAAATAAGTAAAGACAGATACTGCGCCTTCCTTTCTCCAAAAACCAAACCAACTCCGCCGCGGTGGTGCAGTGGTAAGACGCCCAACTATACACTCTTTAAAAAAGGCAGTTGTGGTTACTAACTTCTCGAGCAGTAACTGCTTGTCACATATGTTAAAAACTAGTTGGTAAGTGCACGTAATATCTGCTAGGTAGTAGCATATACTACCTCTAGAAGGTAGGAATCAGAACTACCTCTAGATGTAGCAGCAGAAACTACATTTAGTAAAATGTACTACCTACCTATAGAAGGTAGTAAGAGCAACTACCCTTACTATAGTATTCACTATTACTGCAGGTAGTAAGAGAAGCTACCTTCAGCAAAATCTACTACCTATAGGTATTAAGAAAAACTACCTTTAGCAAAATACACTACCTCAGAGGTAGTAATAGCAGCTACCTATATCAAAATATAATAACTCTGTTAACAGTATAACAACCACTACATTTAGCAACACGCACGACCTACAGAAGGCTGTAACAATTAATAAAAATCTGAAGTAAAAAATATTACACATTTAGCAAACTCCTACGCTTTGTTGCTATAACCACTAACCTGAACGCTGGATTACATAAGGTGGAATCACTGAAGCAGTGGTCATACATGGCTTCCAAAAAAAAAAAAAGAAAAAAATTGAACACAAGTGTGGCTAAGAAGATGCGACTTTATTTCTCATTGTTCAGTTCATGCATTCAACTTTCTAAATAAAAAAAAAAACAATTGTCCGCATCACAAGTGGTGAAAAGGAGATTGACTGAAGAGGAGAAAAATACTCGTAAAGAGAGCAGGTGCTTTTGTTCCGTTTTGGTTATAACTTATCACACATTCATAAGAGACAGTGTATTTACATCAGAGTAGTGTGTAGAACTTCAAACTTTATAGGAGGTTTAGGTATTGAAGGTATTGAACACTTTTAGCAATAATGATGACAACTGATGGAAGGAATAGCATAGAAAGAATATCAGCCTGTGTCTATGGAAGTTGCTTTACTTCAATAATTTAACCAGACATGTGCAATGAAAATCACAGTGAAAAGAGGGTTTTTTGGCAGAGAAGAATGGAAGTACCAGCTCATACACTGCCTAGCCTTCTGCCTTGGCTACCTCTAGCAATGCCTCAGGTATGAGGAAATTTTTTGCTCCTAATTCTTTGTTCATTAATATCCTGCATAAGTATGAAATACTTGTCGGAGCCATAGCTAAAAGTGGTCAACTGTCCACTCTATGGCAACTAAATGAAACAGATGTTAGATCTTCATGAAGCACTATAAAAGGATATTAGCAATAGCTGTCATAAGAGACTGTCAGAGTCATAATAAAATGTGTCAGAATTGTTTCAAATAGAACGTGCCGCTTATAACAAACTGACCTACTAATACACAATAAATTGAAACAGTACATCATCAATTCCTTCTCTGAGACTCAAAACTGTCTGTGGGGTTTAATGTTCCAAAGCGACTCAGGCTATGAGACACCATAGTGGAGGACTGCAGATATTTTGACCACCTGGAGTTCTTTATTGTGCACTAAACATCGCACAGCCCACGGGCGCCTTGCTTTTCGCCGACGCAGAAAAGCGGCCGCCTAGGTTGGGATTCGATCCCGCATTCTTGCGCGTAGTAGTCGAGCGTCGTAATCACTGCACCACCCCGGAAACTCCAAAACTGTCTCCCCCCCCCCCCCAAAAAAAAAAAATATATATATATATATATATATATATATATATATATATATATATATATATATATATTTGAAACATTCCTCACACCCTGACATTACGCAACAGATAGCCAGCTAATTGTCACAATGCATATAACTGAATATAAAAGGATGCCTGTTAGCGTAAATTGCTAGATAGACCTGCTAAATAAGACCAAGCTTATTAAGAATAACTGAAGGCTTTTAAAATAGTGTTACATAACCTGCAGTATTTTATTAGTTCCGCAGAATTTATTGGTTAAAATCATTAGGAAAAACCAATTTCCTCTTTGAATTTTGGTTTATGGAAAACAGGGCCAATAATTGCTTTGAAATAGCAGACTGAAATATTTGCACCAAGCTAATGTTTAAATAAACCAGTTTTCCCACTGGTCTTAAATGATAAGTCGCATAATAAAAAATGTGCCACATGCAGCTGCACACATTCAGCAACCCAAGACGCATCCTGGAGAACAAAATCGCTTTTCGCTGGAGTGCTTTGTTGCTGAAACCACGCTTTGTTGCTGAAACCAACATTTAAAAATTAGCTAATGAGTTTTATTAATTTAAAAACTTCAGAAAACAAAGAAATACTGCAGACTAAGCTATACAGCCCAGACGAAGACAAGTCCACTTGTCGAAACATCGGCTCGGCCTGCGAACTGACGCTTCCCCTATACTATACCCTTGCTCAGTGCTCTTTCATAAAGCGTTGAAAATATTTCAAGCCGTTGTTCCCGCCACGACTCATGAGCTCTCATCTGATTTCAGTGGACTAGGACACTCAGATTTTTAAAAGCTTGATGCATTGCGACACCTTGGTGTATATTATATTGACTGATGTCGACTGAACAGTGTTATTTAGAAAACAGCTTTGCCTATAACTCGAGTGGGAGCAATAAAAGGCCTTTTATATGAATTGTAAGCCTTCTTCCAGATTGTTTTCATGTATGATATGGTCAGTGTGGAGGAAAAGAGTGCAGGCATAAGGACGATTATGCATTTGTCATTTGCTAATCCTACACAGGTGACCCCAATAACAGCCTATCAACCAACTGTTACTGCTCTGATTTTTTGCTCGGCTGCAGTGTCAACAAATAGCTAACACCATATCTATGCCCAGGTATTGCCGAGTTGGGTGTCCTCCTAAGATTTAGAATGTGAAGCTTACTTGCAAAAATCCAACAGACCATAAAAATCTGGCTAGCATTAGTGCAGACCTGAAAGGCATATACTGTTGTGGAGACCGACTGAACAAAGCTAAATATCACAAGGAAGAAAAAAATAAAATGTTGTGGAAACCAAAATGTTACATGCGCAGTCGCATCTATAGTTATACAAAGCACAACTCAGTGATAAAACCATTTGTTACATTTCACCTAATTATGACTCTTGGGAGATACCTTGCATATACTTCAGCACGTCACTGAAGCATTCACGTATAGAGCCAAGTAACTATCACATCTTCCCTACAAAACTCATGGGATAATTTCAAACACAAGAGGCATGGTCTTCATGTTTTCCAGGAACCTGTACATTTCAAACTATCGTAATTAATAGTTGATGGGATAAACATGCTTTGACATTTACAACCAACACAAAACCATAATTTTCAAATACATCACACATGATATGAGGTTTGGTTTTGCTAACCACAACAATGTAAATAAATTTGCTTCAGAATGAATTTTTTTCACTGACTATACACCATTATTAAAAAAAATAATGCAGACAGACCAAGGCATGCAGCTGTCAATTCATACTAGCATTTTTAGCAGTGTTCAGGGTATATGACCTTAATCATGCATCCCTGAACGCGTGTGATGGCATGAAGAAGGGCACTGCAGTGTGCTTGCTGGTAGATGATTTAGTGCGTCCCTCATTTGTGCTGTGGTGTGTACGTGAGCAGCAGGTAGGCTCCAAGCATTGGCCAGTCTGAAGGGCTCAGGTAACTGCATATATAAAAAGGGGAAAAAATCAACATGTGAGGCCAAGCACACAACTCCTTTCCCAGTAATCAAAACAGACAGCTATAAATTCAGAACCTATACAATCATGAGGATTCAGGGCAAGCAGCTTTAACAAGACTGCTCACAACACGAAAAAAAGATACTAGACTTCAGCCTCAATACAATGTACTGTGTTTGTCAAAAGTAACCAGCCTGCATGGTTTACTTCTCGCTCGTATAGGAGAGCCTTTACAGTTTCCCTAAAGATGAAAAGGTCATGAAAGGCAGTTAAGGTTTTACCTTGCCTGCGAAGATTTAGAATCGGAGGTGGAATAAGCGCTCCACAATATGGATGATAGGCAAACCTCGAAGCCTGGTACCTAGAAAAAAATTCTAACATGCCACAAGTCTCAAATGAGGCTAGTTTGAATCATATTTTTTTTTTTACTCCATGACCGTGAGGCACACCTACCTTAAAATTAGAAAATGGATAAGAAAATTGGTGCTCTAAAAGTGTATGAATGTTTCTGTTATGCATAAAATTAAAGCACATGAAACATTTTCCCAATTATGGCATGTTTTAACAGAGTAGGTTGCTTCAAAACTCAAAGAAAAATTACCCCATCGCCGCATACATTCCTCCATAAATTGTCTTAAGTTTCAGGAACTAGTCCCAGTAGATGAATAAAGAGTCTAGGTGAACACATTGCATTATTCTGCTTCAAACAATGTTATCAAATATGAAACATACGGCTTCTCAAGCACCGTCACAACTGTTTGCATAAAGGTACAAAGTTAGCAAACAATGCCAGTTGCTAAAATTTTACCCTTATGTTAAGGCTGAGACCTGCACTGTGAAGAGACAGCATATGTGATTGCATTGTTATACACAATTGCTGGTTTGCTACATAAGCAGCGTATAGCGGTACAGTCATTTGCGGGTGCAAGTAGCAGCGTGAAGTGACGCCCATAAGAATGCAAGTAAATTGATTTGAAATTTCCAAGTTTCAGACTGCAGCTATGACACGTCATAACTAGGTGCATTCTAGAGCAAAAAAAAAAAAAAAAAAAGGTTATGTGAGATGTCATTTCAAAGCCAGTATTTTTAAATCCCTCCAACATGAACGTGTCACATTTATTTCACACATCCACATTTTGTTCAAATTTCTTAAACAAGGCAACCTGATTTCCTTATCTTGTAGTACTTCTGATGGGCAAAACTGAACAGGAAACTAAGAAATAGTGTGGAAATGCCTGCTCTCGGCCGGAGCTACCGGGTTCGACCCAACCGCCCGGCGGCTGCGTTTCACGATGGAGGCGGAACGAAGAGGCGTCCCAGTGCTGTGCGATGTCAGCGCACGGTAAAGATCTCCGGGTGGTCGAAATTACTCCGTAACCCTCTACTACTCTATCTCTCTTTCCACTTTCACCTTCCTCCTTTCCTTTACGGTGGGGTGGTGGTAGAAACATTTATTGCCAATATTACAGAGGGTGGGGGCGCAGCCCACTACATGACATTTGAGAGCCCCCTCCATGTACGGAGGGCCTTCTTACAAAGCGAAGGAAAGCCCTTGGAGGGATATCCTACAGAGAGAGGGCTAGTAACAATCTTGAGCTTGTCCTGGTTCAGATGTCCACAGAAACAAGTGTGACAGGTACTGCAAATTTCCCTTCCTCTGAACCAATTATTATTACTGAAGACGTTTAACTCTTCTCCAAACTCAATGCCAGTCTCCCAATGCCAAAAATTCACGGAGTGACAAGGGAGTGTAAAGGGCTGCTATCGCGTCTATACTCTGTCATTTTCGAAAATCAAAGGCCGATATGCATGGGTACTGCATTACGAAGGACTATATAAGAAATCTAAATATTAATAAAGCCGAAAACTAACAGTAATCATAAAATGTAATTATTCATTATTAGTTTATCAGATTCCTGGCTTATACACCTTACCTGTATATTTTCACGCACATCTGCAGCTGAAAATGTATAAGGGGCCCGTTTATTTCGGGTAACTCTTATAGAGGGTCAACGAAAGCATGCCCTTTGAGCCGTGTAATAACGTCACTTTGTCTTTTTTTTTTATGCTGCAGAACAAGTGAGCGTTATTTACGCGATAATACCACGCCCAACAACGCAGTTGTAAAAATGTACATTGCGGGAAGCGAGCTTTACGAGTTAAAATGCGCATTTTTGATATTAGATATTTCCAATCCAACTGCGGGTAAGCGAAATTTAAAATCAGAACTCAGGTTCTATTTTGACGGCCTCCATTTTTGCTAAATTAACATTGCCCCCTATAATAATAAAATGTTTATTAGTTATTTTAGTTAATTAATTGCTTAACTAAGTTCTATAAGTACATAATGTCTGCCTCGCCATACAATCCACCTGCACAGACCGCACTGATCTCTCGCACGGTTTAAAAACGACAACGGCCTATAAACAGTTTGAGCAGTTGAAAAACGCACGGCATGTGTGTGTGTGTGTGTGTGTGTGTGTGTGTGTGTGTGTGTGTGTGTGTGTGTGTGTGTGTGTGTGTGTGTGTGTGTGTGTGTGTGTGTGTGTGTGTGTGTGTGTGTGTGTGTGTGTGTGTGTGTGTGTGTGTGTGTGTGTGTGTGTGTGTGTGTGTGTGTGTGTGTGTGTGTGTGTGTGTGTGTGTGTGTGTGTGTGTGTGTGTGTGTGTGTGCGTGTATGTGTGTGTGTGTGTGTGTGTTTCAACGTTTAGATCAGACGTTTAGATCTGATTTCAACGTTTAGATCTGAGACCTAATTCTTACGTTTAAATAAAATCACATGTTTTAAATTATGGTGATTCAATTCTACAGTTACAGCCCGCTGCCATCACCTGTTTGCGATATATTCAAATGTAATGGAAGGCTCGATACTAGCGAAGTCTGAGCACGCTCTTGATGTATGTATGTATGTATGTATGTATGTATGTATGTATGTATGTATGTATGTATGTATGTATGTATGTATGTATGTATGTATGTATGTATGTATGTGTGTGTATGTATGTATGTATGTATGTATGTATGTATGTATGTATGTATGTATGTATGTATGTATGTATGTATGTATGTATGTATGTATGTATGTATGTATGTATGTATGTATGTATGTATGTATGTATGTATGTATGTGTGTGTATGTATATATATATGTATGTATGTATGTATGTATGTATGTATGTATGTATGTATGTATGTGTGTGTATGTATGTATGTATGTATGTATGTATGTATGTATGTATGTATGTATGTATGTATGTATGTATGTATGTATGTATGTATGTATGTATGTATGTATGTATGTATGTATGTATGTGTATGTATGTGTATGTATGTATGTATGTATGTATGTATGTATGTATGTATGTATGTATGTATGTATGTATGTATGTATGTATGTATGTATGTATGTATGTATGTATGTATGTATGTATGTATGTGTGTGTATGTATGTATGTATGTATGTATGTATGTATGTATGTATGTATGTATGTATGTATGTATGTATGTATGTATGTATGTATGTATGTATGTATGTATGTATGTATGTACGAAACGTTTAAAAAAGAGCTTTATGTCGCTCATGGAAACTGGGGCACATATACATCATGGCTCTCACGTGCTTGCCTCTGCATGACATGTGTTGGCGAGAAGACCGTGACAACTTCAAAAATACATCTATCAAGGTAGACTATAACCAAGCTAGTGCTTTCGCACGTTATTTACTAGTTTAACCAATGTTAAACCTAGGTAATTTTTAGTAGGTACAAATTTTTTGCGAACAGGGATTTTTCTTCATATTGCTTTTAGCCCTGAAGCTGCGTTGGTGGCTATACGTCGGAAACAAGGTAAGAGGCAGAATGCTTTAAGTAGCTAGCTAATTAACTAAATGTGCCAGTTACTTTTCTATAGGGAAATTTTCTATTTGTAGAATGGAGCTCGACGCTAATTACTTCAGCTGCATGCGAAAAAGGTCACTGCCACATTTATAGCGAGCGTTACGGGGCTCACAAATATTCTCCTGATAGGCGAATTCACACCGTATAACCCCGGCAGCGAGCACATGTGTCACTCCGTCTCGTAGCTTTGCCAGAGTAGTGGCGGCGTGAAGTGGGTTATATACCGACACGGTGGCAATCTGCGAAGCCGCGGGCAAACCTATGAACATGTGCCCGTCTGGCCTCATGTGACTCTAGTATATTGGCCTTTCCGACATGATGGCCGCCATATTTCTGACTGGACTGGGTTTTGTACCTGGAGTTACAGTCCATCACACCTTCTGGAAGGGCGAGTATACAGTATAGCTCGATCATAGTCGGGGACTGCAAGGGGTAAGGGATGACCATTTGTTCCCTTTACCTGGCACATTTCTTAACCAAGGGGTCTGCTCATCCAGCTGAATAATGACTCTGCACCCCCTCACCATCATGCAACCCTCCTCCCCCCCCCCCCCTCCCTCCCCTTCACACCTCTGCACTCCTAGCCCAATCCATGAACAATACTTTCCCCATGGCAGTGGGACTAAATCCTTTCTCATTTACTTTCCTGCCTAGCCCCTACCGCACTGCCCAGGGATCACTTGGCGAAAAAACGTAAAAACCACCTCACTCCGGTACTGTCAACTGTCCACATATGCACATACAGACCTGACTCCTGTTGCACGCCTTGAGACCTCATACGCATGAAGTGAGCTGTCTCGCTGTGTTACGCGGTGTTAGCTGCCTATCAGGGTGACATATCATGTGCGCCTCGTAACGGGCGCAACAATTTCTTTGTGATCTTTTTCTCGGTTGTATACTATTTGGAGGAGCAGCTCAAACTATGTAATTCCAATATAACCCTCTAAACAAAATTTAGAAAAGTTAATTAACGCACTCTGACAATTCGCTAATTAAGGCCGCTTGCATGGTGCCCCCTCCCCTCCCCCATCCCCCAGTAGTGGACCATGGACAAAA